>NC_088860.1:10266826-10570159 GCF_963853765.1 Magallana gigas | reverse complement strand
TTTTACAACGTCTGAAGAATCTTTTTATAAGTACATGTAAGTTATTTTTTTCTCTTTGTCTGCTCATTTTATGACATCGTGATAAATTTGACTTCAAACTATATCAGCTAATCTTGTATAGATGTATTAGTTTTTGTGATTGGCCTTTTTAGAATATTTCCAAAAGATGAGACGTAAAAGAAAAACGCTGTTAAAGACATTTTCCGTTTCCAACATTTATTCATTCATTCTTTCCATCCATTAACAGTCTTAATTGATCTACAAATATTACTTGCAATTTACAACTTTCTTATTTTAAGTCCTTCTTATTGATTTTGAAATTTGAATGAACTATTATTAAAACCTACAGGCATTCAGGTATCTATTATCTTTTCATCAATTATCTATCTATCTATTTAGCTGTCTATATGTCTGTCTGTCTGTTTATCTCCGAGTCGATGGAATAAAAAACCAATCTTTATGCCAAATCTTTCATTTTTTCTTTTTAAAACAAGATATTTTCTAGTGTAAAATCGAAAACTAAGTGTTGTAGCCCAATAGCCCAAATGACGTGCTTGAATGGTAGATTATATATATATATATATATATATATATATATATATATATATATATATATATATATAAATTTATTGGTTTTGTTTGCTTCCTACTTTGTTTGTTTCATACGTACTTATATTATATTAAATTAGATTAATAAATTAATAAATTACATTTTTTCATGTTATTCGGTCATGATTAGTCTAATGTTGCAAAGGTTTTACTCGCACTTAAAATGCACAATTCAGACAACCTGATGATGAATTTATTGTTGCTTTAAATTTTAGAATTACTGGAGGGTCGAAATGATACGGCGTAATCAAGTTTTGTCATGTGGTATCCGGGTTTGTTTTTGCGTTTTAATGCTTTGGAAGGCAATGTTTTATTTTTAGTTTCTTTTTTTTTTTTTTAACTTTGCTGTATACGTAACTGCCGTGTTGATAAACAAAATACAAAGCTTATATAAAGTCATCGCAAGGTAGGTGTAAGATATATGGATATATATCAATAATTTATGGAGATATTTTGATACTGCGTGTTTATATGTCAAGGTGAATTTCAGTAACATTACTAGTGAAAAATATATTTACAATACCTTACAAAAATAATTTTACCTTAAATTCAAGGTAAATTCATTAATGTATGTAAAATATGGAGAAATAAAAAAGGAACCAAACGAGTGACATTGTTTCAGTTAAAGTAGATCTAAGGTATATAGCAATTCTGCATTTTTCAATTAATTATATGAACATTAGCGTAATGCGTCTACGGAAGGTATGAACTGATAAGCATAATATACAGTTTTGAAAATAAGATCCTTTTTTTTTAATTCTTTTACCAAATGTTTATGATGGCTCAACACATCAGTGCATTTTTTGGTAGATCGATAAACAATCATTTTTGAAATGTAATTTTACAAAAATAAGAATTATATGATAAGTTAACGATAGGAATATTATTCTAGGGGAGGGCTAACACCCATGCCCCCATATTCAAGCCTTCACATTTGGTTTCTCTTAAAAGAAATTCGGTTTACTCGACCATTTACAGGTATTGCATGTATATACTGATCATCATATTAAAA
This sequence comes from Magallana gigas, assembly GCF_963853765.1. NCBI lineage: Eukaryota > Metazoa > Mollusca > Bivalvia > Ostreida > Ostreidae > Magallana > Magallana gigas. The sequence goes on along the minus strand of NC_088860.1, from coordinate 10,568,538 downwards.
ACTAATTGAGAATAAATTGTAAAATTGTCAAACCAATTTTTTCCATTTCACCGAGAAAAAAAAAATCATATAAAAAAAAAATCAAAGGCGATATCAGTCTGCGTGTTCTGATAAAATATTTGAAAAAAGGTAGATTCTTATGGCATTTAAAAACTTTTGACTGACAAAAACTACAACATTTTCTTTGCACATGATGTCAAAATTACACCTGAGTATCTCTGTTATCTACAGCTAGAAAACAAAAGTTGGTTCTCTCCTGCATTTGTTTGCAATGCTTGATTCAATATATATACCTATAAATCTTTCTTTTCTGAAAGATGAAAATATTTAGAATTGTTCCTTTTACCCTTAGGACATTGGCATTTTATACTAAATCCCTTTTTAAAACCTTTTTTCATGTGTAAATAATTATCTCACTTATCTTGAAGGATATAGAAATAAAACCTAAATATTGGATTTTATTTGCACATGTTTAACATCAAGAGATGGTTTAATGTTATAAAAATCCTTTCGTTATCTAACAATATGAAACAGAGAACAAAAAAAGCAAGAGAAGATAATAAAAATATCTTACCACAATGGAAGCAAAGCACGAAATAAAGCAAAACATAGTTCAAAGACTCCATGATGAACGGACGGACGGACAAGCAATATTAGATGCCCAAGTATATATCCTTTTATATACAGTAAAATGTATAAGTTTGCGAAGGCTAGATATGAAAAATGTTCCCGGATTAAGCAACATCCTGTTTGGAGGACATTTATTAATTTCATATTCACTTAAGTTTTATAATTTAACATATATTATATAAATATTGTCAACAAAAACACAGCTCAGGAATTCATTTAAATTTAATTATGCATGTTTAAATTACATAAACATTTCAACAGTTTTTTAATTCATGTATTATTAATTTTAGTCACTCAAAATAATAGTAAATTTTCAAAAAGGTTGTTTGATCTTTACTTATATCAAAGTTTTCATTTCGATTAAAGGATGCAGTAAGTCTTAATCGTTTACTCTTGCAAAATGTTCAATTCTTATGAAAATACACACACAATTATAAAAACCGAAATGAGTTATCAAATTTTGAATCATATTCACCGTTGTTTAAATCAATATGGCCGACTAGAAAATGACCGAAAATTGCGCAGCAATGATTATGCATGTGGCCTTTTTTGACAAATACTCCCCGGAATAAAAAGTCAAAACAATTCCACATTTTCATAAAAATATTCTACTTGTTGTGATAAGAAATGCACGACATAACACCTTTATTAGTATCTTGACCTGTGTAAAATGAGAATATTTTTTAATCAACACTGAGTCAGGTTCTTGATGAATCATCCATCCACGGAGGAGCTCGAGTAGTCTATAAAGATATCGCTTCCTAAAATAGAAAGTGTTACCAAAATATGCAATTAATATATAATCATTTGAAATAATAATACATGTCACATAGTACTAGTACTTGGTATTCATTTGTATTGTAATGACCTGAGATAGGAAAAATTATGAATTTATCATTTTTACATTAATTAATTATTGGCCTTATTAATCAGGGGTTAAGTGGGTGGATTATATGAATTTTACATTACTATATACCTAATACGGTTTATCCAGGGTTTAATTCTCTTGAATATTTACCGTATCTGCTAAAACGTATTTTTAGCACATGTGTACTTTTCTTTTTCCAGTTTGCACGTACATCTATTCTTAACATAGTGAATTTAATAATATATGCAAGGAAACTATGCATGTTGATTGTACCTATGCATCTTTATTCATTGTCTACTACACCTATAAGAGCACTGGATTCCTGAAGCTGGGTAGATTGTTTACATCCCGCTGCCAGCTTTTCCTCGGGTGTATATTGGGATAGCCACCGTTTCATATTTTGAACTATTAAGATTATTTCGTTACTAACGATGTTTTTATAGCTCATAAACTCCCTTAAAAATCATGTTTTCAGAATACTAAGAAGTAGACATCGTACGTTATTTTATAAGTATTCCCTATTATTATGGCGAGGTTAATATATAGGACATCGTCTGCTAGACGATCTCTCGGTTCTATGTTGAATAAAGCAAAGGATTTACAAGTTATTGTTACTTACAGGTTACGAAAACATCCACCACAAATATTTTAAGTTATTCCGATGTTTATTTTCATGTCGTATTTCTTTTTAAGGTTTACTTTTCGCGATGTACGGTAGTTTTGTACGACACTGTTCGGCATAGCTCACTGTGTACGGTACCGTTCATCGTTTTGATTGGTCACGCGTCACCGTACAGTTATTTTATTGGTTAATTTATTAATCCGTAGTAAATTTATAGTATCCTGCCACGCCCCTTTTTTGCCCTTGAAAGTACGGTTGACGCCTAGACCAAAATTAATACAATCCAATAATGCCTTGACTTGAGAATATGTTTTTCCATGACTGTACTGTGCTGTTACCATTTATTTAATAAACCATTGTCATTTTACCAAGCCTTGTCCTTTAATCAAAGTATTACAAGTATTTGGAAGCAGCGTTGATCCTGAAATAAAACTACATATATTTTGTAGCCCCCATATTTAGATGGCTATTCGTGGGGAGCTTACAGTATTTACATCGATAGAATCAAAAGTTACCCCTTAAATATACATGTACATGTACATGTGTATACCAGTAGTCAATAGAAAACAATTTATGAAAGGGATGCAGGTATGTGCACATTAATAAATCAAAGTATTAATACCTGTAAAGGTGATTGTGTACACGGGGTTTAGTTCTGATTCTTGTGCAATATTTTTTTATTGATTTCCCTGGAGAACATTTCTCTTATGATTTAGATAACATATTGTATTGTCTTACCTTATGTGGTGCCTATTCTTCATGTCCATTGCGAATTTTGATTTTCTTAACATTAAAGTTTAATGGCTAAATTTTCACATATTACTCCCTACTATTATTACAAATCACACCTATGTTTTCGTTCCAAGGAACTGTAAAATCGTCCTATGATTGTAAACGTTTTATTGTCATTACAGTCTTCTTTGATACCTGAACATATTCCACAGAACTTTCTACAGTTGCCCTCTCTCCAAAGACGATAGAACTCATTTATACACAGATCGAGTAGGTACTCGTCACAGGTTGTCAGTTTATCGGTGCAGGGAATGATCCGTGTCGGAGCTACAGAAACAATCACTGTAATTGATTGGCATTAGCATACCCAATTCACTCTGGCTCTCTGTGCCATATTACTTGCGTTCATAATACCACTGACACAACTGCCCGTACCATTATGATAATGTTTTGGGAAAATCAAATGTAGAAAACCAAACATACATGTAACAAGTAAACAATATATGTCATTGAAAATGACATGAAATGATGCATATTGTTCTGATTCGACATTTATCAAGATGCGTGATAACGCGTCATTGACTGTGGAAGCAAAGCAATTGTAGTTTACAACGCCTTATTCATTCGAAAAATCTTTGCAGCGTTGACTACTTCATTTAATTACTGTAAAAGCATAACATTTTTAAAAAAATTATTTTGTAGTGGATCTGTTCTAAATCCCCTTTCACAATTGGCGCACGATCAGAAGCGACAGAATGTTCGTGCGACTGAAAAATCAGATATGGTTCGGAAACTATTGCGAATATAATTGCTCATGAAAAAGTACTCGTACGAAATTCACAAATTCAGAACGCCCATTGTGCGGTGTACACGCATTGAATTTTGCGATATATATTGCGTCTATATGCGACTGTTGTTCAATGAAAGAAAGTTTTTTAAGATAATGCAATAGAATTGCACGAAAGACCAGATGATCGGTGAAAGTGGCTTTAGTGACATTCTCTACACTAAGGATTTTAAATAACAGGTGAACAACGAAATGAAAACCATAACAAATCCACATCTTTTTCGATAAACGTAAAATCATTATATGTTGTGCATCTTATGTATGTAATTTACCATACAAAAAATGTCTTAATCATTCTGATGGTCTATTGTTTAATTGAAATTTAAAGAATGATAAAACGGTGTCTGAACAAAGTCTAACTACCTTGGCAATATCCACAATACGATTTACAATATCACCGGGACCAGTCAAAATATATGCCATTTTTGTCACAAATCATGGAAGCATTATAAGCTCTACAGTTCATAGTATCTTTGCAAACTGAAAAAGTAACAAAATACAGAAAAATATCGTCATTAGAAAATATTGATAATAGGGTTTGATTTTTACAGAAATTTCAGAAACACTCACAATCATCTGGAAAATTTGGTTGGTGGGTTGTACTAGCAGTGGATGCATAGGGGTGGTAGGAACTAGGTTCATGCACAAAGGAAATGAAGAATTTGGTTCATATTTATAAATGTTGAAAATATACATCCATTAAATAATACATCATTACATATTGTTGTGCAGTCTACAGCATGTCATAAACAGCGATAAATACCCCTTTGTATAAAGAAGGAAGAATTGCTTTTGGTGTACCTGAATTCGCGCTTGTAGTAAATTTAGTTACTGTTGGTGGCCCTGTATGACAAGTGTAAAAAAGTGTAATGTAGAACCAACTATTAACAAGGATAAAGCAGCAAATGAATGACATGCGTATAGTAGTTATCCATACTTCTAAGTGTTAAGAAAGGGGTCGAGGCCGAGGTCGTAAACATCGCTGAAAAAAAGATAAAACTAGAGTACAATCTAATACAATAAACCAATTATAAGTATATACTATTACGTTCATGGTGGGCAATAATACATTCAATTACAAGTAATTAATTAATTAGTTAATTTATACAAAGATGGTATAGTTGATACACGCAACATTGTACACATGTACATGCATCACATTGTACGGGGAAAGTTCCCCTATGAATTGAACCAGTAGAATATTTGTGTTTCATTAAATAATTTACCGTTTGTTTTCTTTTATCAGCATAAAGTGTATAAACATAATAATTAATTCAATGGTTTCCTAATCCAACGTTTCACTTTGTATATATTTTTCTGTTATGCTCATTTTATGAATTTTTTCTCATTGTAACGAAACTTATTGTAAGAAGTCTCATAAGAAATGATGTTTATATAAAAACCAGTCCCTTCTTCAGGAGAAAATAATAAGTAAAATAAATTACATGGGTAAAAACAAAGAAAACAAAATCTAGCGCTACTACTAAAACTACTAAAGTCACAAATACTTTAGAGCGACCGGACGCATTCTTTAAGAATGTGAACTAAAACTGGTTATAATGTAGTTGTTCTTTTTTTTATATAGTTTCATTAATAATTTTAGTAGTAACATTAGATTGTTTTCTTAAAAAAGACATTGATGGTAACCAAACATCAACACTTTATGATAAATGGGATGACTTCAATTATTCTACCGTCAACTTTCCTTACTTATGTACCAATGTAGATTCTTCAGCTGCATGTTGAGTTATTGTCTCTCAGTTGAATCGATATGCAATGGCATGCTCTACTTATGATCAATATCTAAAACGAGGCAAGCTACTGACAAAAAAGTTGATGAAACAATATTATCAACAGTCTTGATAAAAGTCATCATTTTGTAACTTCTATGGTCGATACAATGAATTTGTCAGCAAGAACAATCTTCTGCAAGGTCCAAAGCTGACTGATGTTTTTATATTTTTTGTTAGTCCATTATTAATTCTACGCATTGTTTGCGGATTTATCCGTTGTCCTGACAACAACAAAGAGCACACGGCGGGTGTGACCAGTCAATAGAGGAAGCTAACTCCACCATAGCACCTGTTCCTACATCTTATTTTTGTAGAGGCTGAGAAAAATGCGACAGGAATTTTTGTTACGGACAGACTTACAGACAAATAGGCGGACGGACAGACGGGCAGACACACATGGGTAAAACAGTATACCCCCTTTCTCCTTTGGAGCGGGGGTTTAAAAAATTATGTTTAAAAAATTAGGTACAATAAAAAGAAGGGGGGAAAATCTAGCATTACAACTAAAACTTCCAACTATGAAAATTATAATCAATCGACTCATAAAAGTAAAAACATAATGCCTACAGTTCAGGGTACATGTAGCCTTCCCAGAAACTATGTTTCCAAAATTTACATGTTTTCTTATGTATTTCTTTATACTTGAAAATATATATCCCTATCCCTACGCAAAAATAACAACGGACTGAGATATGATTTATTCATAAACATATTTATTACATATTTCTGAATGCTGTGAAAGGAAATCAAATCATTTTCCTTTTACATGAGATTTTTTTTATGTATTTGAACTTGAACACTAATTCAGATTTAAGATATGTCGAATCATCCAACGTCGGAGGAGTAGTCTATAACGCTATCAAAGCCTGGAATGGAAAGTGTAATCTAAATATGCACTTTTTTCAAACTGAAAAATGTCGTAAAAGTTGAATTTGCCGCCTCTGATATTTCATTAACGGAATTAAAATCAGAGCCAAACAGATATTTTTTTATCATTAGCAAACAAAATATATGTTATAAAATGGAAGTACATGTATATATAAAAGTAATAATCAAAAGACAAAGTGACTATGAAAATTATCATGTATATCCTTCTCTCTAAATTACATAATGCACAAATTTTCTTTCAGTTGTTCTCTTTCACGGAACTGTTATGCCTTCATACGATATGTAAATGCCTCTATGCCCATAGTCACGTGTCTGATACTTGAACATATTCCAAGGACTTTCTACAGTTGTCCTTTCTCAAGAGGCGATAGTTTTCGTTTGTACACACATCGGGCGGGTACACGTCACAGTTTGTCAGTTTATCATTACCAGGAACAATTCGTGTAGGGGCTACAGAAAACAATATAGTCTTTAAAATCATTAAAAACAATTTTAAAAAATGCGCAATTATCGAAGGTGTGTATTTAAATAGAATCAAATGAGAAAAGTACCGTTTCTGAAAACAAAATAAATACCTAAGCAGTATCCACAGTACGCTGGACAAGGGATAATATACGTCGTTGGTGACACAAATCATGGACGGGTTGCAAAGTCTACAGCATCTTTGCAATTGAAAAAAAATTAACAAGATACGAATTAAACTATTGCCGCAAGGTGTTGTTTTCATATATTTTACGGAGGCTGAAAGGTCAGCAAATTACTCATCATGTAGACCCTAACATTTGAGATAGCATTTTTTTGCCATAAACTACATGTATCATTTAGAAAAGAAAACTTACAAACATTTTATCTTTAGAATTGAAATATTTTCTTTTTTTTTAATGCTGAGCTCTCCTAATACAGGAGATTTATATAGTCTCTAAATGGTCACTACCATTCACTCTCTGTAATAACAGTAGATGGCAAAGATGTGGTAGTCCCTAAGAATACGTAAAAATGTATTATCTAGCTCATCTAAATAAATGTTGATGAAATATTAAATATATACACTTATAAAATTAATGTAGTCTTTGAATTTCATTGAAAAGCAACGCTAACCTGGACAGAGCCTACAATAATCAGGGCAGCTGCTTCTAAAATTGTTTTATAAAGTTTTAATTTTGAGTTGACGTTCACTTATATACATAAGATATTGAGAGCAGTAATGAAGACCATGTTTAACAATTTGTACCTACCTGTTATTCACTTTCAGGGAGTTTTGTGTTTGAATTTATAAGCTTCATTTTATAGTCTAAAGCCCAATCCGAGACTCCTCTGACTGTTATTCCCTCTTTTTATTATTTGGTGGCTGCAAACATTAATTCATAAAGAGTGGGATATCAGATTTTCTATGTAGTAGTTATCATTAATTATCTGCCTACCCACAGGCCAACTATGCGGATTTAAAAGGTAACAGAGAGTTTAAGATGAACTGAAAATGTACCTCTTATCAAAACGTGATAAAATGTTTTCTGGATCCCTTGCCGTAGGTATGATATTCCGGAGGAGAAAAGGTGAATAAACCACCTCAGCGTCAAGAAAAACGAAAACTTTTGACGGTAAAAGCGGTAATAAAATAGTTCGAATAGGGAACCATGTGTTGAGTATTAAGAGACGATCAATAAGGGTCGGAATGATCAAATCCAATAAAGCCCAAAAGGTTTCATGATAGATTGGTCACCACAACAGTATATGAAATCCTCAGAATATTCAAAGAATGTTTCCCTTTTACTTATATTTATATAATTCTCAGCAATGGTACGATTAAATATTAAAATTAATTAATTGTATGTATCTATACATTACTAAATCGATTCGTAGTGTTATCATAGACAAAGGTACTGGAAAATATGATAAATGATAAATATTTTATCTTACTAGTAATCTTTCGAAGTGTAAAAAAAATTAATAAGGATGTGCCATGTCTATGAATGTTTTCATTAAAGTCTTATAAGACTGCTGGTTTTCACACACATTACAAAACAACCAGGCTTCATGATGTCTGAATCAAATCTTTGTTTATTGTTAATATATGGTCGAAATGATAAGGGGGCCAGTTCAATCTTTGGTTCAGTGAATTTATTTTGCCTGCTAGATGACAGGTATGATCGATACTTAAATTGCACGTTTTGGCAAACAAAGCCCCGCCCTTACACCTTAAAACCGTCCCTGGAGTTTTCTTAACTTTGGAAAGGGTTTCATTATTTACATTAGCCAAGTGTACTTTTTTATCTGCTACATGTACTAGTATATTCCAATGGCTGATTACTGTAATATATGCTGCATGAAAGTCTAAACTACTAAAGTACTTTAAACCAACAGTGTGCTATTAGGCCACATTGCTGACTTGAGATACGTTTCAAGTTAAATTTTGTATCTCTTTTTGAACTCCAATTTAAAACCGATCAAGGTTTGGATTCAAAATTATAAAACATATGATTTTTTCCCCTATATAAATATATCTATATTTATTAAATGTATTAAGCATAGAATTATTAGTTATAATAGCCATAACTTAAAAAATTTCTTGTTATTCCTCCGATAAATGAATATCGCTGTTGGATACACACGTGCTTGCAGAATGCAGTTTCTTAAACAACGTTTTATGTACATGTATTTGTATGTGGCCAAATGATATTTCCTCTCGTGTCAAATTTGAACAAACTTGAATAACTGCTATATGAAGGTGATTGATCTATAGTATAATTACAAACTGTAGAAAAGTTGCTGTTAAAAAGAGACGTTGATTTTTTCTTATACAATTTATTCTTAATAAACTTTGTACCCCTTTTTGGACCTTAAAGCTTCGGGGTTTTGCACTTCGTGATTTTCTAAGCCTTGCTTTGTATTTCCGATTATAGTTGTTCAAGAGTATGTGACCCTTCATTCTTTTAGAATACTAGAATCCTCTACATTCAAGGATGATTTAAGCGAAGTGTAAAAATATAACGCCGACAGTCAAGAGTACATGAAGCTAACATTCACAGAAAGTATGGGGTTTTTTTTACCAGAATGTAAAACGTTTTCTAATGTATCTAAACTATTTTATACTTGTAAATATATACCCCCATTTATACGAAAAAGTAACAGAAGACTGAAAATATGATTTATTTATCAACATATCGAAGCCATTTTTCTGCATGCTTTTAAACGAAATTAAACCATATTCATTTAACATGAGATCTCTATAAGTATCTAAACTTGTATGGAAAAAGAATCTTTTAAAACCAACACTGAGCCAGGTCCAAAAAATGTCGGATCAACCAACCACAGAGGAGTAGTCTATAACAGTATCAATACCTGGAATAGAAAATGTAAGCACAATATGAACTATTTACAAAACTGAAAGCTGTCGCACAGGCCTAGTTGGCCGCTATTGCTGTTTCATCAACGTAATTAAAAGCAGAATCAACCAAATACATGTATTAATATATCATTAGCATACAGAATATATCTTAGAAAATGGAGGTACATGTATATGTTGAAGTAGTACACAATGTGAAGGTGCTTATAAACACAAGGAATAGATTTATTCATTATTCATTCATGTGTAATATTTTCCATTGTTTGCCTTTCCCCAGAGGTCTTTAAAAAAAAAGATTTAGATACATAACTATACTATCTTACCTAATGTGATAGCCATTTTAGTGGTCATTTAAATTTAAATTTTTACGTTTAAGAAATAAAGTTAATGATAAATTGGCATGTTTATGTCCTATTAATTAGATATTGCACATATTTTCTCTCGGTTTTTCTCTTTCTAAGGAACTGTAACGTCGTCATACGATTTGTTAATGTTTCATTGCCCTTACAGTAACGTGTCTGATACCTGAACACATTCCGCAGAACTTTCTACAGTTGTCCTCTCTCCAGAGGCGATAGAGTTCGTTTGTACACAGATCGGGCGGATACTCGTCACAGTTCGTAAGTTTATCACTACAGGGAACGATTCGTGTAGGGGCTACAGAAAACAATATCATAGTCTTCAAAATCATTGTGATTGATTGATATCAACATACTCACAACATTCTTTCTATACCATACCAGTTGCGTTCCTTTTTCCATATACCAATGCTCCTACCATAATTTTTAATAATATTGTTAAAGTGTCATCTAACATGCAAAAAAGTAGACAACTTTGAGTGAACATGGCAATGCATATAAATGCTGCAACTTTTTTGCTGGTGTATAAATAATAAAAATGCACTAAGGCGCATTTTGAAAAGTGTCAAAAAACGATTAAAATATATAACGCCGTCATAATCTGAAATTGTTAACAGAGTTTACTACCCTACCTATAAAAAGGTAAAAAAAAATACTTTAACAGTATAACCATTTATCTGTTCAGTCTGTGATGTGTCCTTTTGATTGTCATTTTTTAAAAGCCTACGGTAATAAGCTATCGCAAACAATTGATATTACAAAACAATTTTTAAAAAATTCAAAATAAATACCTTGGCAGTATCCACAATACGCTGGACAATGCTTAAGGGACCAGGGATAATATATGCCATTGGTGACACAAATCATGGCCGCATGGTAAACTCTACAGTTCAGAGTATCTTTGCAAACTAAAAATAACAAAATACGAATTAAACTATTGCCGAAAGCTGTTCATATATTTCAAGAAGGTTGAATGGACAGCAAATTACCCATCATATATACCCTAACATTAAAGAGAGAATTTTCAGCCGTAAACTACATGTATGATTTAGTAAAGAAAAGGTACAAACATTTTATCTTTAGAATTGAAATAATGTTTTTAATGGTAAGCTCTCCTTATACAGGAGATTCATATAGCCTTTAAATGGTCACTACCATTCAGCTCTCTTTATACACTTTATAAAATTTACCTTCAGACGGATAGCTTGGTTGAGAGCTTGTAATAACAGTAGGTTGCAAAGAAGTGGTAGTCCCTTAGAATACGTACAAGAAAATGTATTATCTGGCTCAGCTAAATAAATGCTGATGAATATCATAATATATACACTTATAAAATTAATGCCATCTTTGAATTTCATTAAAAAGCAACGCTAACCTTGACATAGCCCACAATAAGCAGTGCAGTTTCTCCGAGCCCAGCCATAGTAGATTCCGTTAGGGTCGCACAGCGCTGTAGCGTTGTATAGTGCACAATTGGCGTTCGGGTCGTCTTTGCATGATTCTATTTGCACACATTTGAACTCATTAAATAATTAGGCCAAGATCTAGTAAATGAAAGGTGCCTTCAGGTTTATGAAATTCAAGATATAAACTCTTTTAATGATGCTTCATAACAATATCTTTGTTTCATAGGGTGTACCGAGGCTTAATGTTTTGGTAAACACAATAAAAAATAATGTTTTAACGAGGCCGGGTCTAATTAGTTCTGCCCTAGATTTTTTATTGAATTTTTTTACCTGAATTTCTACTGATATAATTATTATTTTAAGATTAAAAAATAAGACATTTACCACACCGTTTGTTTAGGGGGTCATCTCAAAGTTTGTTAATCTTTAACATAGGACCCTATGGGATTTCGCTTGAAATGTATCAATTTTGCACATTTTTTTAAACTTCTGCCCTAGGGATTTCTTTTTCTGTTCTACATATTAAAGTTATTGCTAAAAGGCATCAAATGGTCATATAAAAAAAACCTTTTACCTCCTGGTTTGTTCCAGGGGTCTTTTCAAAGTTGATTTTTGTATGCCCAATTTCCCAGATTTGTCAGATAATGGCTATTTTTTATTTGACAAAGGCGGAAAAGGTGATCTTTATAGTATTATTAAAGCCTTCAGACATATTTAAGTCATAAAAAAATATATAACATCACATATTAAGGGTCATTAATATAAAATACATGGTTACTGTCTTGAAATATATGAATTAAGCTATATTTAGGCGGGTTAAGAAAACGTGACAGAGGGTTTGGCCTGCTGAACCCTCTTCACTTTTTCGACCCGAGCCCAAATATAGCTTATACTTCGAGACAGTTATGTTTATTCCACAATATAACATTAATTTTACGCATTAAACGAGCCATTTTCAACAAATTTCGCTGAATATCTGCAGATAAAACTATCACGCCATGGCGTCAAACAAGCAAAAAGATGACGTCACAATACAAATGAAACGCTGCGCGAAAGCGTGCGTACTCGTTCTGTACTCGGCCTCGTTAAACAGTCATTTTATATGGAATATGAAGGATAAAAGTAACTAATATCAGAGTTTCGTCAATTTTTGACTAATGAAATTTGTCTAGAATGCCTACAATCTCTCCAAAAACGGCATTCAACAAGCTCTTGACCTCCTCTTTAAAATGATGTCACATAGAATATAGGTACCAGGATTACTTTTCCCGTGTTTAAATATGGAATGTCAAAATATCGTTTTATTTTCTACATAATTCCTTTAAAGCCGTAAAATACGGGAAAAGATTCATTAAATCAATTATGACGTCATAATGGTCTAGCACCAAAAAAAACAGTCTGGAATCATTTAGTAGATCTTGACCTTAACAAGCAATGTTATTCATGAAATATGAAGAACATTCTTGTATCACCACAGGTTTATATATATTTTTTTAGTGTAAAGAATTGAGAGAATGTTATATTGATAACACTGATGATGAAAAACTAAACGCTTTATAAATACACATAAAATGTTGGGTCTGGAATTAAGAACATTTTGAGATATTTGATTCCAATGATTAAATGGGTGAAATATTTGATTATCATTAGTATGGCATGAATACAATACCAACAGACGGGTTAGACAAATTGCATTTCAATTCATTTTATTGGTAAGATGTAAAGAATAAATTTTTGATAATTTTCCCGAGACTGCATCAATTGTTACAGTTCCAATAAATAATGAAAGGGTGAAATATTTGATTCTCATTAGTATGACATGAATACACTACGAACAGAGGGGTTAAACCAATTGCATTTCAATTCATTTTATTGGTAAGGTGTAAAGAATAAATTTTTGATATTATCTCCGAAATACTGCATCAAGTTTTTCAGTTCCTATACCAAAAGGTAAAGGCCCAAGAGGATAGAGCTTTTACTTAAGAAATTCACCCTTATCCTTTTTAAAAGACTCTTCACAGCTTTGGTCAATATATATTTCCTAACGTTTCAGAGAAAAATATTCAAATGTAAATACGCAATGGTAACGGAAGCCGCACGACGACGAACAAAGACCGTTAGCAACGGGGTTAAACAGGGTCAACTAAGATACTACGGCGACCTAAGAATAGGACGAAAAGGAAATGTCATTACTTTGACAGAATCCGCAATGTAAGCGACAGTTCTTTCGTGCCCACAGGTAGTAAATTCCTTGAGAATCACAGATGATATCAGTGTTATAGAGCGAACAGTTGACGCTTGGGTTATCTTCACAATCTGACAAAAAAGCAATGTTTTTTGCAAAATAAGTGTCACAAATTCACAATGTTCTTGAAAAAGAATAATTTATCATTACATTCTGTTCGTCAATCTACACCGTGTGTCAGTAAACAGCATTTAATATTATTTATCCTTTCCGAAATAGAAGAAAGAACTGATTTTGGTGGACCTGAATTTGCGCTTATAGGAAAAGCAGTTCCTGTAGGTGGTCCTGTATAAAAGAGTAAATGAATGTTACAATCAACCAACTATAAAATGGAATAATAAAGTAGTTATCAGATTGTGTTACATAAAAATCCGTACTTTTAGGCGGTACAAGAATGGTCGAGGGCGTTGACATTGCTGAAAAGAGACAATCTAGAGTAAAATTAATTCAATTAATCAATTTCTGTTTATATTTTTTCAATCCAAAGAGTTCAATTATTAATAACAATTTCAAATAACATAAAGATTGAAGATTGCATGATTAATAGACGTATTGCACTTGCGTCGGAAGCAAATTGAAAGTGGGGGGGGGGGGGGCTAGACTGATCCTAAGAAATATTCAGAGAAAAAAACCTAATTCCCAAAAATCATGAAAATCCTAATCCGGGGGGGGGGGGGGGGGGGGGGGGGGGGGGGGGGCTAATATGCCTTTGACTCCATCTTCTCAATCTTTCAAACGTACATTACGGAACAATAATGTTTCCTGAGAAAAAAAGTGAGGAGGATGAACCCTCTATTCTGCTATGTGCCTAATGGTTAGGTCTAACTTGGCTAAGCCCCCCTAGCCCCCCCCCCCCCCCCGGTTCCGATGCCTATGTATTGTCGTTATATTGTAAACATGTTTTATAAAATGTACGCAAACGGTTACCCTATGTGTTGAAACAAAAATTATTAGTGTATTTTATTAGTATATCATCGAGCAATTCAAACTTGCTTACACACTTATAATTTTGAATGTTCCTGTATACTTACTCAACTTAATCCAAATCTAGCGTTGACATTTTAAACACTATTTTTGATAAACAAAGTTGAGTTCATTATAATGGTTTTTGCCACAAATACGGACCTATTGTCTTATCTTCTCTGTCTCGATTGTTCATATTTAGTGTTGCACTCGATTAAACTTTCGCTACAAAGTGTCCACTAACTGCACTCTTTATCTCCTATTCAATTATTATTGTAAATCAACCAGACATACATCCACTTTTGTGAAACTCTGTACATATATTTTTCTGTCAAACTCATTGATTTTTTACAGTTTGATGACTTTTGTCCATGTTCATCATTAATTTAATTGTTATTTATTGTTAGGTTTTCTCCATGCAGAATTTGTTTTTTGAATAAAAAAATATATATCCACTTCTTATTTTTAAAAATGTGGTAAAAATGCATATCGATTTCATAAATATTGCATTGCAATCAATATCGATCATTCCTTAAGGAATATTTTGCAGTAAACAAGCATTAATAAATATCTGTCTTCCTTATCATGATATGTGTTCTTGGTCTCGTATCAAAATGACCCTATAACGTACAACCGCAGTGTGACGATTTGAGAGCACACACTGGTAAATATTTACCTGCACAATCTAATGATATTATTACAGGCTATATACTCGTATGTTGAGTTAATATTATGCACACCATTTAACAAAATAATGTTTAAATACATCGTTCTATGCATTTTCTATTTTACAAACTTTGTTATCCTACTTAATACAGATAGACCATACATTCGCCGGACCGCTTTCCATCTTTCACAACCGGGTTAACGGTTGGATGAAACTTCCATTGAAATTGGACATCACCCAAGCCTCCATCTAAGTAAACAAATTCAACTTTGAAGAACGATCACAAACGTAATGTAAACAGCAATAACAAACATAAAATAATGTAGATAATTTTCCGCGAATCACAAGTCCAAAATAATATATTTACATTTATTTGTGAAGGTTTTTGTTTGACAACATTAAAGTATAGATTTTATGGAAATGGATATTGTACATACAGACCTTAAAAGCATTCTTATGATTGTATTTTTTGATTTGAAAAAGTTATTTGTAGCTGGTGTTATTTTCGCGGAAGGCAAATTAATTACTGAAGTAAGCTTCCTTTAGCTGCTATATTTCAACAAAATACACTCCAAACAGTTTTTATAAAGTGTTATAAAGTTGAAATTTACTTACATACAAAAAATATTAAGAGCAGAAGGGATGACCTCCAATCAACCATGTTTAACATTTGTACCTAATAATCACAAATGTACAATACCGATTAGGTGAATGCTTATCTGCAGGAGACAACCACGTAATGACTTGATTTGTGTAAGAATGAAAACAGGTAACTTTGTACAAGTAGAGAGGTCACATAAGTATCATAGCTCGTATATATACCTTTCAGGGAGTTTTGTGTTTGAAATTATTAGCTTCATTTTATAGTCTAAAGCCCAATCCGAGACTCCTCGGTCTGTTATCCCCTCTTTCTATTATTTATTGGTTGCAAACATCAATTAATTATGTTTGGATATCACATTATCTATCTATTCATTATTTTTTATCTATCTGCCTAACCACATGCCAACAATTGCAAACGTTCGATAAAAAAAGACCCGCAATCGTTTATTAGCCACTTGTCAATAAGTAAGATGAAATATAGTATTCGATATTGGGTTGATATTCAATTGCAATGGAGCACTTTTGTAATTCATGTTGAACGTCTTAAACATTTAAAACCCTCGAAGCTATCCAAATATTGTAAAGGCAAAGGTATCTATTGTATTTACCATTTGCTACTACAATAGTTATAAAAATAACTCTATAGACATAATAACAATACATTTAGTTTATTTCCAAAGACTGAGAAGGTACAGGATTTTTTTTTACATATTATATATCTTTACTAAGTGGCCATATTGTCCCTATCAAAGGGCCTAAACCCCTGACACAGGGGACATGAATTTCATAATCTAGATAGCGGACTTCATGGAATTCATAACAATACATTCAAATTATATCCACTTTCCATCTGATGAGTAGAGAAGAAGATTGTCTATGATTAAAAGCACTTTTTAACTAAATGGCCAAACTGACCCTGCCGAAGAGCCCGAACACTAGTTCCAGTGACAATTGATTTCACAATATTAGTTAAGGGCTATATAAACATCATAATCAAACATTCAGTTTATATCCCTGAACTGTGGAAAAGATTATATAAAATATAAAACATTTTTACTATATGGTCATGTGCCCCCTTCCCCTTAGGGCCTGAACCCATGATCCAGGAGCTATGAATTTCACAATTAAGGTAAAGGACTTCATGGACATTATAACATGGATTTAGATTTTTACAAATACGTATGAGAATAGAGAAGAGGATTTTCTAAGATTTAATACATTTTCAATTTATGGTTAAATTGATATATGAAAACATAACCCTGTATTTAGTTTCCCTAAATTTAAAACATGAATAGAGAAGATTTTCTAAGATTTAATACATATTCAATACATTGTCATATTGATCCTGCCCTCACATTGGAACCCCCACCAAGTAGCCATGAATTCAATATTTTTTGTAGTGCGCCTCATTGACATTATAACCTACATTTAGTTAGCTGCAGGTCAGTAGCTCCCGGTCAGAAAAATCTCGGATGCAAATTTTTTCAGACCGGGAGCTACAGAATTGCAGCTAGCATTTAGTTTATTTCCCACAAATGTTTGAAGTAGAGAAGAATATTGTTGAAAATTGGCAATGTTTACATATTTGGTTCTGCCCATGAGGGCAAGGGCTTGGTAACGTCAAAAATTCTCTCAATTGGGATCTCTTA
Organism: Magallana gigas; assembly: GCF_963853765.1. Lineage (NCBI taxonomy): Eukaryota > Metazoa > Mollusca > Bivalvia > Ostreida > Ostreidae > Magallana > Magallana gigas. Next base: position 10,550,923 of record NC_088860.1, on the reverse strand, counting down.
TCCTAGAAATGTCTAAAACCAAAATTGGTACATGTAACTATGGTGCTTCTTGCAAGAAAAAGTCAATAGGGATTAAGACGGCAATCACTTGACGCATACTATCCGATGACGTTTCGTCAGGTTTGTAGCAAATTGTATTATAAGACATATTTCCTTTAGACATCTTGTTATCAATACATTTACTATGATGCAATGACTCATATGATATATAGTTTATCAACAACCATATCCACTTAGCCAGTTTAAAGAAGTAAGGATTAGTTGCTCTTTTTTAAAGTCCTTGAAATCAAGTTTAAGCTCTGTATTTGAAGCTAGCCTTTTGAACATAACCCTAGAACGTCATTCTTGGTTAGGACAAACATATCCTTATAAATATTCAAACGCTTTTAGAAAACTACCAAAAGTTTAATCTACGTCCATGGATAAAAATATAATTAGAAGAAAAAGTAAGAGAAAGACGAGCCTTAGAAATTCTACCTAATGTCATCAGAAATGTTTCAATCATAAGATGCAGAAGATGACAATATACAAATTAACAAACTCCTCCGCACGCACGGCTTTTATACACGAAAAAAATATCCTCGTCCTTGCAGTTTTGTAACAAGACCCACGAGGGCCTGGTCATGAGCAGAGTCAAAATACTGAAAGGATAGATTAGGATAACAACTATACTAGCTGGGTGTAAAAACAATATGCAGAGCGAAATATTGAGACCAAAATCAAAGACGACATGCTTATCTTCAAGCAGAGAAACTATATTTACGGAAATAAGGTGAGAGCAACACCAACAGCCGACGAAGACATCAGCTGCGATGAAGTGATAAAAGAAGACTTTCCGGGAAAGTCAATTGAGAAGATGGTAAACGGTTCATCGCACATTCCACGGCCGTTGATTCCTATAAACAGGTCAGGTGAGATCATGCGTATCGATGCTGTTCCGTGTGCTACGAACAATGTTTATGCGTACCGTATTGAAAGCTCCGATTGGACGATTCATGAAGGTTTCGGTGGCGATTGGGAAACATTGCGCGGGAAGAGAGCAACTTAGGACCGTGCAAGATAATGAAATAACAAGTTGCTGTCCTTTAAAAAGGACTACAATACGTGGACTATTTGCATGTGTTTCCAACGAAAACGTTAAAGCCTTAAGATTATCAGAGATTCGACCGACTTGAGACCTCTATTTTAACCACTAAATTTGTACATTGTATTACGTATACATGTATGTATTAGTATAACCCTTACCTTTTATCTCAGAATTTAAAGGGTTCATACTTCTAAAATAATTATGATCTTTCTATGAATGAAGTTTGCATGTATAGTATCAGACATTCAGTGAATTCTACTATTTGCGCACACATTACGATTCGCACTACTTTGTTAGCTATGCAGTGACAGCTTTGTGTAAATTAAAAATTTCATATTTTGATGCATTTTTCTTGAGATTTAAACTTGTATACAGTGACATAATTATTCAGTCATACTTAAATGCTTAAAAAAAATTAATCGGGAGTACACTAGCCTCGCCTACCATGAAAGTAAAGTTAAGTTAGGACATGTGTATTCGGAAAACAACAAAACATTGCAAATTATGCTACTTGATGCATGTTGTAGTTTCGGCATAACATTAACTTATTTCATAATACTGATAGTTCTTATCAGATGCCAGTCATTTCTTTAAAAGGAATACTTTGTTTCTGTACTGTTTACCGACAATATTAAAATTACAGCGCCTTTCATATGGCCCGGAATCCCGATCCCGATTCAGATAAATGCGTGCTAGCCTGGTTCCCTGAGCTACCCATTACGCACAGGAACCAGGCTAGCTAATGCGCAGGCTGAATTTTCCCCATAGCATCCGGTTTAACCTCGCTTATATATTTTCTGCGTGGACCTCAGGGTCCACGCAAAAAAACCCCGTGAAAGTGTCACGATTGTATGGGAGAAAGATAACCAAGATGTTCCGCAAACATGAACATGACAGATCTAAAATACTTGCCACGCAATTACTCAGATCATTTGAAAGTATTCATCGTGTGAAATTAGAGGGTTTATAATTCTACTGACACATGCATATATACATAGAAAGCGTATTATTATAAACATAACATTGAACGTTATGTCTTTAATAAGAATTCATTGAAACGCTGAAAGGTTGGGAAATTTGATAATGATAGTTCATAAGTTTAATATATCGTTTCCCCTTTTCGTAATACAAGATATCCCCCCCCCCTTTCATGCCCTTTTTTAAAATGTCGCACTATTTTTTTCTTCTGTTTTATGTCTAAAACCAATATTGAAATTATCTGGATAGAAATTCCACAAGTGAAGGGGATTCTTCTTGTATGCTGTATTTATCGTCCACCCTATTCTAGTAGTGCCTTTTGGCAAAAATTGTTTTGATCTTTTGTACAAGCTAGAGATATTTTTAATATTATTGTAATACTTGGTGATCTCAACATTGACGTTTTAAAGAAAAATAATTCACATGAAGTAGATACAATCATTAACAGCTGTAGACTGACACATATTATACATGAACCTAACAAAAAGTACACACAACACTAACACCCTCAAAGATCCTGTTATAATTCGTGAAAATGTGTACATGATTCTAGTACGTACTTTAAGTGTATGTTTTACTCTTAGAATCATCGAGCAACTTGCATCTATATATTCATCAGAACACAAATGTTAACATGTATGCAAAAAACACGTAATTGTTTGATAAACAAGCTATTGGTATATCTTTGTTATGAGGGAATGATTCTTTGACAAATACACGAAACACTGGAATTTTTAGGACTGTTTAAATGTCCTTGAGTGAATGTGGTCGCATCGCAAGAAATATGTATTGTGTAATATTATGCATTGTATATTGTATGTGTAGTAGACTGTTTATTCATGGATATTTATATGTATTTATATATCTTATTGGCCGTACTAATAAATTTTATTGTTACTTATTTGTTAGAAGACTGCCTAAGGTATTTCAAACTTGTGTCCAATCAATTTGATTTAATCGATAAAATATGTTCAATTCATTTCAATGTAATTCACCTAATACGTGTATCACTGCTCTGTTTTATCTGTTGATATTGCCTTGTCGGTACACAACTACCTAAAGAACTAAAAGGAAATGTTGAAATTATGTAGTATATATAAAATTATTAATTCTTTTATGCTTAGATGCACCGTCCAAGCAATTTAAGAGAAGTAAGAACCAGTAACAACTTAAATATGGCACTTACTCTAAAAACATTAACCATACGCAGACAAAGTTATTTATTAACAGCTTTCATAATACGTTTAAAGAGCAAAATTTATTAAGACGAACATCATTTCATTTATTCAAAATGTCTAACAAATCACAGATAACACCTTGAAACAAGGGATAAAATCTCCATACAATTTTTAAAGTAATTCACTTGAAATAAAGAATATATATAATTACATGTATTCATCTTCAAAAGTATTTCGTGCTAAAAGAACCCAAGAGAAGAAAAACAAATAACATCTCTTATAAAAACTACACAAAAGAAGCTACATTAAGTAATGGTCACTTATATTATGCGTAATCAAGACCTATAAATTTCCGAGGAATCAAATAATGTCTGCAAAGACAAGAACATTTTCATATCTCTAGAGATCTTCAGGCATGGCATGCATCATTATTTTACATCATCAAATTACTTATATTTACTTTCTACTGTGTTTTTCCATTAAATTCTGTGATCTTCAAATGCATCTAAATGCAACAAGTAGTCAAAGGTCAATTTGACGAGCTTTATTATGACGTCACAAACGTTGAACGCTGTAAACTGCAACGTCATAAGCGAAAATCAAAGTTCACGCATATGGCTGTTACTGCTGCTCTTCCATTAACTTACCCTTAGGATAAGATAGGAATTTTAAGGTATGAATCACATTTGCAGACAAGGCAAGAAATTAAAAAATGTAAATATAAGTATTAAATCATGATTTATTTTTTGAAGTATACACTTTCATAACTGCAGCGGTGTGTGCATACAAATGTTCATAACGCGCTAACGCGCGTTACTCAATTTGTATGCACACACCGCTGCAGTTATGAGAGTGTATACTTCAAAAAATCATGATTCAATGCTATAATAAGCACTGGCGTCGGAAGCAAATTGAAAGTGGGGGGGGGGGGGGGGGGGCTAGACTAATCCTCAGATATATTGAGAAAAAAACTAATTCCCAAAATCATGAAATTCCTTATCCGTGGGGGGGGGGGGGGGGGGGGGGGGGGGGAGGAGGGACACTAGTATACCTCTGATTCAACTTCTCAATCTTTCAAGGTAAATTTAGGAACAATAATCTTTTCTGCGAGAAAAGTGGGGGGCTGAACCCTCTATCATGCTATATGCCTAATGGTAAGGTTGTTCGAAAATTATTGAGACAACACAAATATCTATCTTTCTAAGCGGGGGATTTTAATGAAAATTGGTATGAACATTGACGAAACATAACCGTATAAATGAGCTAAGTAATACTCCAAAATGATTAATAGTCTGTTTATGACAATACATTAACAAGTCTGTGGTCGGGGTACCCGGCGCAGGCACACACTCGGAGTTAAACAAGTTAAACATCTTCATTTTAAGTGTTGTTAAGAAATAAAATTATGTATGTTCATTTTGCTCTTTATTGTGACTAACTTTTGTGTAAGTTTAACTGGTGTATGACTTGAAATACAAGGAAAGTACTTATATATTTACCAAGCAATTGAAATCTGAATGGGGCGGTTCATTGAATTTTGACGTCAAGGCGGCGTAGCGAATACACATAAAATTGGTGTGAACCCCGGAAAAAGACATTTTTGGCCATGAAATTGCCTTAATACGTGGGCATGTTAAGGCTTCCCGATGGATTTTACAGCGATATGTAGAAAGTCACTTGTCTGTACTTTATACGATATGACGCCATAATTAGCTTTGAAGTCACGATCTTCATTCCTGTCGGTAGTTCTCAGGGAATGTATCTTAACGTTAAAAGTGAATTATATCAAACCTATATAATACCGCATGTTTCCTTTACATAGATGCTGCCGTTAATGTAGACGAACAGAATTCATTCATATTAAAAACCAGTATCAAGTAATCGGCAGTTTTAAAGCTTCGTTTTAAGTAAAAGACTATTCATAAACTAGTGGTTTGGAGACTCTCCCTGCTACGTGTAAACAACTGAATAAAGAAATTTTAATGCATGTAAAACCAGCTTGGTGCAGGTAAAAGATCAACAAAATTTTAAAATCTTTTACGTAAAATTGGTAGAGAATATAAGTACCAAGGTGAATCGTGCTTGGGAAACCTACGGATTTACCCCCGTTTTTTGTAAATCGCATTTGAAATAGTAGAAATGTGCACTATTTTGATGATTTTGTGGAATGTTTCAACAATATTTTCCATAAACGAATTATCTGGTTTTTTCCCAAGCAAGAACTTCAAAGAATATGACTTAACAAAGGATTTTTCTTAAAAATATGTATGTTTAACATCGATGTCAATAAATGAATCATAGATTTTAAGAAATACTCCCGGTCAAAGTGTTTTTGATATGATTCCAATAATATCATTTTCCAGCCGTATTTTAGCATAGGGACGCCTTAACATTGCTGCGTAAAAACAATACGATGGAAAAGGGTCAAAAGCTTCAGTTAGTCGGGTTTTTTCCAACTGATTGTTTAACTAGACTTAAAACAAAGGGACTTAATACATGTATCAAGTACTTTTTTTCACACAAACTGATTTTAACAGTTAAAAGATATAAACACATTGATTGTAAGAGCAATTTCACAGTAGTCTACTTTTGGGAAGAAATAACTTGACTTTTTCACAAAAAATCAAAAAATGGAAAATATATTTAACTGTTGCAATTTTCAAATAAAAAGAAAAGAAGAAAAATGAAGAATAGTTAATGTTTTCCTTTCGTTTGTAAGGTGTTTATAAAATAGGGCCAAGGGAAAACGTCAAAGTAACATTGCGATGATTTTATGATTGCGCCGGGTCATCGGATGTAGGCAAGTTTGTTAGCTTACCGGGAATGAACAAATGATGTCATCAACTTCAACATTTTTACGATAATAAAAAAATCCTGGTTTATATCCTGGTGAAATTTCAATGATTTATCTTTTTACACAAGGAAGTTAGAGTAAACGTCTCAATTATTTCCGAACAACCCTCGTATACCGTATTCCAACATAGGTAATCACAGATTACAAAGCTCGCCGAGACAAGACATCACCTTTATGAGACCACCTTTATCACATTATATGAAAATCATAGTTAATGATCTTGGTTGTACATGGATACTGCTTTGACACAATATCATATCTAATATGTTTAAAAATGGTATGATGATTATATTTAAATTTCATACGGTGTTGCATCGTTTGATATTTACAATATATCTCATGTAATACAATAAAATACTGTAAAAAGATAATGATGCAACATAATATAGTGACAAATGATATTGTATCGTGTAATACATTAATATATTTAATCACATAATACAGTATCATTATATGTAATATATGATACAATCTTATTAGTATTAAATGATACAATATCATATCACATAATACATTACAATATTGTAAGATATGATATTATATTATATAATATAGTATGATATTGTAATGTTTTTTATTGGATTTTGTTTTCCTTTGGACTGAAATGTCACACTTTCATTGGTTTAAACATAGCACGTGATTGCCTCATATATCTCTATATTTGTTCGGTGAGAAATAATATTAGGCAATATGGCCGTCATTGGCCACCGCTTCGCTTACTCATTTCGACATTTTATAGTATTTAATACATAAACCGCATGCCGTAAGTTCTTAAAGTATTAGGAGTAGTTGCCTTTTGAAATTCTTTAAAATTAGAGTAGTTGCCCTTAGAATATTGACGTCACATTGTTTTGTCTGGAGCAGAACAAAACGGCAGCGTCGAAATTTGCTAAAATCTCTGCCGAAGAAAGGGAAAACATTTAAAATTGAATAGCAACAAAACATTGTAAGTAAACAGAGGTGAAGCAAAAAATTTTATAGATTATTTGAAATGTGAGATTGAATATTTTAAAGAGTTTAAATGAGTTAAATCTGACGAGATGTAAGGCATCTTGTACATGGCTTTGTGTAGATCATCGCTATTTGTGAATAAATATGTCGCTTGATAGTCCTCGGGAAAACAAAGCACTTATTAGGATAGCTCGCCTCGCCATCTATGAGATTGATCAACCCAGTATATTTCCGTAGTGAGTCAGTAACTAACCTAATAAGTAATAATATTTGACACATAATATGATATTGTATCATATGATACAATATAATTTGATACAATATTGTATCATATTAATTGATAAATTATCACATGATACAGTAATATATGATATAATACAATATCATAGTATACAATATCAATCATATTATACACTAATATATATATAAATACAATTATTACAATTTCATGTGATATAAAAATATATCATATTTTAACCAAAATCATGGTATGCAATACTGTATTATATTATAAGATATTAAATAGTATATAATATCGTATCATATGTTACAATATTATACATTGCGATATTATATGAAACAATAGCATGTGATAAAATAGTGCAATATCATATTTTACAATATTGTATTATAATTTACAATACTATACATAACGATATCATAATACAATTTCATATAATAATGTGCAAAAAATTGATACCATATTATATCTTGTCATATAACTTTTTACAATACATACCTGTTAACCCTCCCGCATTGCGCGGGAGACTCCCGCAAAACGGCCTAAAAATCTAAGATCTCCCGCATCCAACCTATCTCCCGCGCGGGAGACAAATTTCTCCCGCAATCGTATTTGTCTTCCCCATACCCCCCCCCCTTCCCAATTCTGAATCTTTACATGCAAATTTCAACAACCACTGCGGGTTTTTCTCTGAATTTGAGCTAAAAAAGCTGCTGTGTAGCTTGAATATATCAAAATCCATCTCCAAGTACTGTCTACCGTGATCATAGTATGACATGTTATAGTCCAGTTTACTTTTTACGATTACTTCCGGTTTTGACTTAAATCAGTTACGTATTTAGTTATGCATAGGCCTTATAAAAAATAAGTGAAAGCTTAAAACATCTTGATTTTACTCTGTAACACCAAAGAAAACAATACACAGCCAGTGATGTCACTTAACAGGTGCACAGGTAAAGCACCCACGCCACGTGCAGGGAGTCGTGACTAATTATGTCTGGCCAGCACGGTCGGTAAAAATCAAAGTGAGTTTGGAACACTGAGTGTTTATACAAGCTACCGATAAAAGTGAAGCTCGAGGAAAAAGTGTAAAAGCATTTCACAAGAGTTTTTAAAGTTTATTGTACCGGTACTATGAATTACAGGGATGCTATAGACATTACAACAGAGATCATTTTTAAATGATACTGGAGAAATACATGTTGTTTTGTGAATTAAAAATCTTTCCTATATATAAGGCAAAAAATAATTTTAATGAATATTATTTACTGGTATTTTCTTAACTGGGTTTCACTGCATATTCAAAATACGCAAAATAATTTTTTTGTGTATAGGGCCTACCCTAGATGTCAGCATGTCAGCATGCAGTGATGGTTCAATACTCAACAATAAGAAGACTTAATATAAAAAGTGGCACTATTGACTTCTTGTATTGTACCATGCAGTTTTCTGAACACAACACAAGTTGTAATTGCACACTGGTAGTCAAAGAAATAATAAAATTTAAAATGATTGCAAATGCATTAATTACAATGCTAAAATAAGGTATCTAACAGTATTTTTTTTGCATTTCACGTGGAAAAACGTCGTTTACGCAAAATCTCCCCCTTAGCCAAGTTGGTAAGGGGGAGATTCTCCCACATAACAGCTTTGAAAGGTTAACAGGTATGCAATATGATATAATATTGTATCATATAAAACAATAGTGCATCATATCATACAATACTATATCATAGGAATCATTTTATATTATTAACAACAAACACATCTAGCAAGCAGGTTTGAATAAGGTAGGAAATGTTTTTTTGCATCCATGATAATGGAGATCAAGCTCTGCATCTGAAGCTACCTCTGTGATTCATTTATATCAAAGTTAATCAACTATGCAGGCTATTATCTATAAAAACATTTGTTCAAAAAAACTAAGTCTCATCCAGCAACCGAAACCTATGGCTCAGATTCACCATTCAAGCCTGCCAGGTGCATCATTATCATAAGACGCATCATCCATGCAAGTTTGGTGAAGTACCAGTAATAATTAATATATAATCATCAGAGGGCACCTGTTCCAAAAAAAAAAAACCAACAACCAGCTTTTAAAATCTTAATCTCCTCAAGTTTCCGAAACCTATGGCTCAAATTCAACATTTACGCCTGTCTGGAGCATCAGTATCATAAGACGTACCATCCATGCAAGTTTGGTGAAGTTAGGACCAGTAATAACTAAGCTATACTTTTTAGTATCCTTGATGATGGAGATCAGATCCTGCACCTGAAGCTGCCTCTGCGATCAAAAAACTTTACCTCATCAGCATCTGGAACCTATGACGCAGATTCAGCTTTCAAGCCTGCATCAGTATCATAATACACACCATTCATGCAAGTGTAGTGATGTTAAGACCAATAATAACTAAGATATACTCATCAAAGGACTCCAAAAACTTTAACCAGCTCTAAAAACCTTAACCTTCTTCGGCATCCGAAACCTATGGCTCAAATTCAGCATTCAAGCCTGTCAAGTGCATCAGTATTATAAGATGCACAATCAATGCAGGTTTGGTGAAGTAGGGACCAGTAATAAGTAAGATATAATCATCAGAGGGCACTTATTCCAAAAACTTTAACCAGCTCTAGCTTAACCTCCTCCATCTTCCAAAACCTATGGCTCATATTCAACATTCAAGCTTGTCTAGTGCATCAGTATTATAAGACGCATTACCCATGCAAGTTTGGTGAAGTACGGACCAGCAGTAACTTAGAAATTGCTATCAAAGGGCACCTGCTCCAAAAACCTTAACCTCCTACAGCATCTGAAATTCAAGGCCCTGATTCAGCATCCAAGTCTTTTAAGCCCATAATTAGGTCCAGATGCATCATCCATGCAAGTTTGGTGAGGACAGGACAAGTAATAAGTTAGATACAGGACCTGCAACAAAAATTTAAATCAGGCCGGGGGTATAGCAAAAAAAATAAACCGCGACTTCGTCTCGGTGAGCTAAAAAGTTGATGAATTAAAAGGCTCAAATTTAAATAGAAGAAACATGCTTTTTGCATGAAAGAGTATCAAGGAAAGTCAGATGCACCCGCCACTATCTTTTTGCTGTTTGATAATTGTTAGTACATATCAATAAATATATTGGCAAAAATGCTTTAGCCAGTGATAAGCTCCTTGAAACAACAAATGTAATGACGACATATGGTGGTAATCAGTCATTATATCAGAGACCACAGGTGATCAAGAATGCATTCCCTTACTTGCAATACTCATATATTTCACAGGGAAAACAAGAGTTCGAATTGGAATAGATGATAAGATCACTGTAATGCCTGGATATCACAATTAGAACCTAATCTCGAAGTCAGAAAAATGAAAATAATGCACAAAGTTTTTCTATTCCAGAAAAATTGCTAAACAAAAGTGATCAAATACTCGGGATAGGCCTGTGTGTCGCTAAATATTACAAAGATTCCCGGATTTCTCATATTGTCAACCACAGAGTCATACAATGTATGGGTAAATGCGGCTACAGGTTTAATTGGGGGAATTTTCATTCCTTGTGTCCCTTGACAGTACTCTCCTGTCAAAACGCGACACCGGTATACTCTCTTGCATTTGTTATAATCTCGGGGGCTGTAAGTGTCTCTTGCAGAGTAAGCAGCATTTATGGCAAAATAAACACCAGTTCCATAAACCACAGCTGAAAGTAAATTTTAAAGCATGTTAATATTGCTAATTTTAAATGAAAAAATCATGAATTCAGGGGTAACAGAATTCACCTCAAACATAGCCTATATAAGGGTTGTCATAATTTAAAATTCTTGTAATATGAAAGCTATATTGTTATAAATGATATAGTAGCATTATTTAAGAAAATCAAAGGTTACATATGAAAAATTTTAAACATTGCAACGTGTAACTTTTCAAAATTGCATCAGTACACAATATATTGCTAATGAATTATAAGATATCATGCAAACAAGAGTCCAGTGAGCAAAATCGCTCAACTGAGCAAAATTAGCCAAGCTTTACAGAGTCCTTAAAGTATCATATACAAAGTGTCCTACAACTTAGCATCGTATATCTTGTTAAAAAGATTTTCAAATTTTCTTCACAGTGTTTGCGCTCATTTTAATGTTTCAACTTTTTAGATATGATTTTAGAAGTTTTTCTATGTTTATTCTAATGTAAAAATTCAACACATCTCGATTTTTACCCCCACTCTACCCCCGATATTATATATACTTTAAACAAATTTGAATTTTCACTACTGAGGATGTTTTCATACAGGTTCTTGCTTTTTCTAGCCGGAATATTTTTGAGAAAAAGATTTATAAAGATCGCTCTCTTATTTTTTTATGTACAAGTTCGACTCTTATTAAGGCCCCACTCTATCCACGGGAATCATGATCTGAAAAAAAAAACCTTTGAATCTACACTAGAGGATGCTTCAACACGTTACAGCATTTCTGGCCTATGTGAAAAGTTTACAATGACAGAAATTGGAGAAACTCTGATCAGAAAAGCTCACTTCAGCCTAATTCTCAGGCTAGCTAAATAGCAAAACTCCGAGAAAAATTAAGATCAGGACTTGAACCTAATACTAGCTCTATGCTATATTTTTATAAAAAAAATTTAATCTAAAGCAAACCTGGTTTGAACTTAATCATGTCCCAATTACTCACCTGCTTTGTTAAAACGTACATTCATTGTTTTTTTTAGCAATGCGGGTGGGTATTTATTTCAAAATGTAATAACCAGTTCAAATAATCTAGTTCATTTAAAGTTGCTTCAAAATCGCAAACCTGCCCTAGCACCTAAAGCTAGTAAATATATAGTTCAAAGATTCGAAGATCTGATTAAAACCAGGTTGTTATTGTAGTTATGAATACCGTTTTTTCCACAGTAGCTCCTGTTAAAGCCGTAGGTGTTGATACAAGCGACTGTCTCATTAGCTGTTCCATGCCATAAAATCCGCTCATTAATACAACCGGTTGAATTTTGGTTCTCAAGTAGCTTTAACTTAGCTTCATATTGCTGATAAAGTAATCTGTTTTGTATTCTTTCAATCTGGAAAAAACAACAAATTTAAGACTTACTCTATGAATTTAAATGATCAACGGCATCATTTTTTCATTGTTGAAAGTATGTACTGGTAAATAATTATTTATAAGAAGCTTGCAGGTCTCACTGGAAAGACTGAATCATATCCATTATAATTAAACTATCCAAATCCAAATTCTAGTGAACAGTAAATAAATATAGAAAAAAAATGTGTGCAATATGAGATATATGACAATAACAACTGTCAACCGTCTAAAAAATCAATATGGCGAAATACAAATTCGAGGCAGAGCAAACACGGACCTCTAAGAAGATAGAGGTGGGATCGGGTGCCTAGGAAGAAAATGGATCGCAGGTATGTTAAGGCTTCCCAATTAATTTAACAGCGAACTGTAGAAAAACAATTGTCTGTACTTCATACGATAAGACGTCATGATTAACTTTGACGTCCCGATCTTCAGTTACTGTCGATAGTTTTTAGGGCATGTATCTTAACGTTAAAAGTGAATTATATCAAACCAGTAATAAAACCACATGTTTTCTTTACATGGTTGCTGCCGTTAATGCTAGACGTACAGAATTCACTCATATTGAAAAACAAGTATCAAATAATCGGCAGCTTTAAAGCCTCATTTAAAGTAAACGACTATTTATAAACTATTGGTTAAGAGACCCTCCCTGCTACGTGTAAACAACTGAGTCAAGAATTTTAAATGCATGTAAAAACCAAAGGATTTTTTTTTAAATATTTGAGATTGAATGTCTTTATTCACCTTATTTAATTAACCCCTTCACGATAACTGCAGTACTGCTCTTTTGCAGGGCAAAATGACGTGGTTTTGTGAAATATGAGTTTATCATTTAAGTTATTTAATTATCTACCTACTGAATTTCGGCAAAATATATCATTTTGCCCTGCTAGAGAGCAGTACTGCAGTTATCGTGAAACGGTCTATATGATAATCTGCAATATTAGGATTCGCCCGTCACATTATTAAGAAGTACACATGACGTCACAAAAATGCATCAAATATAATGTTTAACATCGTTGTCAATAAATGTAATAAATATTTTTTAGAAATACTCCCGGTCAAAGTATTTTTGCGATGATTCAAATAATATTGTTTTCCAGTCCTATTTAAACTCCGGGACGCCTTAACATTGTATTATCATATAACATATGTCTATCACTGGCCAAGTGGGTGTCCCCACATTTGAAAAATTGTCTAAACCATTTCTTTGCTCAACACCCATTCCGTTTGTCTGATCTTGACCCTGCTCAAATGATCTGCTGAAACATTCAATTTTCCAGCTATATGTGCAGTCTTCAATATGATATTTAGACTTATTACCACATAGTCTGCACCATCTGTTTCATATATTTGGTTATTTTACTGGAAATGGACATTGATGGTAACCCAGCAACAAAACTTAATGATAAACGCGATGACTACAATTTTTTTATATTCAACTTTCCTTACTTATGTAGTTATATACCTTCATCACCTACATATGGTGTTTTTGTCTCTTAGTTTATCGATACACAAGAGCAGCTCTTCGTATGAACAGTTTCTAAGGCGATGCAAGCTACTGACAACAAGTAGATAATACAGGACTATCGTCAGTCTCGTTTGAAGTAATCTTTTCGTAAGTTCTATGGTTGATACAACGACCATCTCAGCAAATACAATCTTCCACTGAGTCGCATGCTGACTGACGTTTTTCATACTAATTGTTAGACCATAGTTAATCACCTAATTGTCTAGGGACTTTTCCGCTTTTTCCCGATTAAGACAAAGAGCATTAAGCTGGTGTGACCGGTCAGCAGAGGATGCTCACTCCTCCTAGGCACCTGATCCTACCTCTATTATTTTAGAGGTCCGTGTTTCCCTGCTTTAAATTTGCATTTCGTTTTATGGATTTTTGAGATGATTGTCAGTTTGTTATTGTCTTTTTTTTCATTGCCCAATTTTTAAGATCCTAAGTTTGATAACAAAGACGAAAATATTTCGTTCTCCCCTGTTTGTTTTTGAACTCTACAACTCCTGTTTTGTCGCATCTGATCACACCGTTTTTTTTTAAAAGTTGTCTTTGAAAATGCTTCAAAGTCAAAAATACTGCTTCCATCTTTAGACATTTGATGTACCAATTCTGGTGACAACTCTCCCATAGTCCTTGAATTATCTGAATTATCTGATTGCTAAGGTGACCCCCATAACCAGTTAGAGATGAATTAATTTGTAGTTTTAGTCATTCCTATTTCTTCCAGTTGCAGAGATCTGCCCCGAGTGTTTGCGGGATTTAACCATCACTGTAGGTGCAGTTTGAGATGTTGTGTAATAGGAATTGCTTTTCCCAAATGTAATGAACTTGGTTTTCAAAATTTTAAAAGGTCTCATATATAGACTTGCATTTGGAATTAGATCTATACACGAGGAAACTATTCCTAACCATTGAAGAAGATAGATATCTGACTGTTTTCTGACCATGCATTAACATTTTGGTTGTGTGTACAAATTTAATATTCTGTTTTGAGATAGAAGTATCAATTTTTGTATGCACAGAAACAAAGCTCCATGATGAGCAATTGATTGACAGGGGTACAGACAAGATTTCTTTTTGTTGATTTTGAAACCTAGTGTTTCAAGAAGATTCAAGCATACCCCTCGGTCTTGAATCAAATTTTTTTTTGCATTGGTTTACTACCAACCAATCGTCCAAATACACTTCTAGACAAACATTGCGTGTTCCCAGGTAAGCAGCTACTACTGATACCATTTTGGTGTCGATGTTGGACTAAAAGAAAGTGTTTTCTATTGGTAACACTGATTTTGTGCATAAAACCTCAAAATTTTTAAAGGTTTAGAAAAATTGAAATGTGTACATAAGCATCCTTTAGATCGATTCGTATTGCTTAGTCTATTGGTTTCACTACATTCAAAACTTTGTTTAATATCTCCTTTTTTAAAATGTTGTTTCATGAGATAATGGTTAAGAGGTCTCAAATTTATTATGGGTATCATTTTTCCGCATTTGCTTAAAATAAAAAAGGACTTAAATTAACGCTATTCTTAATTGTCGAATGATCTATTAAAATTAAAATATAATTTGGGGTATAAAAAGTTTTATCCTCCACAGGCTAGGAATTACCCACATGGGTCTAACACTACATATGAATAAGATAAAATACTTTATTGTGTTATGATAATCAGCTGTTTTGTGTTCATGTTTATGTGTGACGTCATAGCGCGCGACAGGATGTGTAGTTTCGTCTGCGAAGTTAGAGAGACGCCAGGGATCGGAGAGGAAAGACTATTATACATTCAGGAATCCTCGGTAATTCGGCCAAGCCGTGCGGGATCCAGTTGTGACTATTGGACTGTCTTTAACTTTGGAGAACTGTGATCTGGTGGGGAACTGTGATCCGTGTGTGAACTGTAATTCGCCCGTGTGCGCGTACCGTCCCATCAAACTACACCGTCCTGTTATGTGTCGCCATTCAATCAGCGGAGTATCTGTGAAACTTTGTCAAGATTAATTGATTCTGTATTTGTTTATCGTTTGTGTGTTTTGATATATATGTAATCTATTAAATGTGTAAACGTTAATCGTCTTGACTGGTGTCTTTTGTAAGTGTCGCTATATTTAGAATTTGGGAAAGTTTTTGGACTATTGTTAGATTTCTACATTCGGCACACGTTACAATTGTTTCTAGTTCTAGTCAGGGTGTCTCCTCCAAGGGGGCATAACCTATATAGCATTTGATGCGCAATGACACAAAGAGCTAGAATAAATATAGTTTAGGGATGGGGATCTCAAAAGTTATCAAAATATATCATCATTTTCTATTTCAGAGAGGGGGGTTGATTTAAAGACAACACCTGGGGTCATGTACTTAACACTATTTGATGCATCAAAATGAAATTAGAAACAAAAATTATGATATATGGTTTAGTGGTGGGGATCTCAACAGTTTTCAAGATATTTGGTATTTTCCTGTTTCTTAGGGTCAGAACAATCATTCCCATAGGGTCATGGCCTACATTATATTTGATTCATCATAATACATAAAGAAAAAAAACCTTCCTTCCTATTATAACTCATATAAACATGTTGATAATTTTCTACACTTCCTAACATGTAATACACACATTTTATACAAAAGGTCACAGGTTCAATATGAGGTCAACTCAATAGTGTCAGTCTGACAATTGAATAAATAATCTCTGCAATTAAAATGAGAGAAACTGTACAAATGCGATAGGATGGGTAATGATGATAAGCTTATTCAAATATGTTTGAAGGTCCTATAGTCGTGCGTGCCATCTTGTTTGTTGTCGTATTTGGTCACGTGCCAAACTATTACTTCATAAACGGCTGATTTTGAAAGGTTGTTAACAAGTGCGTATAAACAGAAACGAAGAGTTAAATATACACGGAATAAACAGGTAGGAAATTATACAAACTTATATTTTATATGTAAAATCCGCCATTTTGTAAAAACCAAATTTATTATTTATAAAAATGTATGTTTACCGGGTTGAAGCGTACACTTCAGACATGAAAGGCGCATGTCTAATTAGCATATCTAAAGGTCACAATGGTTATCGATTGTTTCTACAGGCCAAACATTTTAATTGTTGGGTTATGAAAATGTTGGTATTCCTTACATTTTTTGTAGACGTAATTATAACGCAGGAATAAATTCAATAGAGAAAGGGACTAAAAACAATAATCCTAATTGAGGGGAAAACACTTTTCTACCTTTAATTTGAAATAAAAATATTTGAATTTATATTTATAATATAAAAAAGAAATTATTTGAATGAATTTACATTTTAATAAGGAGATAATTGTCCAGTTTATATTATGAAAATGTTTATTCTATTCATTAAATAAAAAAATTCCTACGTATTAAAAAGAAAAATTATAAAATCAAATTAAAGACCCCTTTTCATATTTTTAGAACCCAAAGAAAAAACCTAAAATTAAATTTAGACAGTACAGTCCAACTCGACTCATAAATGCGTATCTAGCTGTCAAGGAAAAGGGGCAAGTGTTCGCAAGGCTGCAATATTAATGCAGTATAATGTTCCAACTCAAACTCTTCGTGACCGGGTCAACGGGAAAGTAGACATGAAGAAAGTTACTATGGGGCCAGCACCATTGCTTGGACAAGAAGAGGAGGCTATGCTTCTTTCACATATGGGGCCAGCACCATTGCTTGGACAAGAAGAGGATGCTATGCTTCTTTCACATTTGAAAGCAATGGCATCATTTGGTTATGGGTATACCCGAAAAGAGGTGACCAATATGGCATCTGACTATGCCATTCAGCTACGTAAGAGGACCAAGCAGCAGAAACCTCTAACATTAAAATGGTTTAGAGGGTTCATGAAGCATTGACCAGATATGAAGGTTATTAAGCCACGGGCATTGGAGTATCAACGCGCAAAGTCATCAAATCCAGGTTATGTATAATGATACTTTGTTGAACTGTCGTTGATCGTCACAAAGTACAACTTATTTGATAAGCCCCGTAGAATTTTAATGTGGACAAGAAGGGGATCACATCCAACCATGCACCTCCTCATGTGGTATCCAGCACTGGAGACACGCCACAAGCTGTAACAACAGAAAAGTTCCCTACGGTTACCAAACTGGGATGTGGTAGTGCCCCTCTGGGGTTGCCATTCCTCCATATTTTGTCTTTCCTGGCATGCGGATGAGGTCCGAGTTGATGGAAGGTTCAACACCTGGAGCAGCTGGTGATGTCACAGAGAGTGGATGGTCAAACTCTGTTATATTTCTTCAGTATTTACAGAGCCACTTTGTTCATTATGTTCCTGGTGGACTCGATTAACCAGTTCTGCTGCTGTTAGATGGGCATAGGTCTCACGTTTCAGTTGCAGCTGTTGAATGAGCAAAAGAACTCAATATCGTGTTACATATTTTGCCAGCGCACACTAGTCACATTCTTCAGCTAATGGATGTTGGTTGCTATGGCCCTCTACAGAAAATTTATAACAATTTGTGCCACTTAAAGATGAGAGTAAGTCAACAGTAATCATCAAACAGGATGTTTGTGCCCTGATATGCCAGGCATACAGCAAAGCTTTATCAGCTCAAAATCTTCAGTCTGTCTTCCGCAAGTGTGGAATTTATCCTTTTAATGCTGATGTGGTGCCAACAGAAGCTCTTGTCCCTCTAATTTAGATGCAGATGAAAACAACAACAGTCAGGATTTTTTTGCAGAGCTAACCAGAGAGCTTGTTCTTATAAAATCCGAGGGATTAAAGGCCGAAAAAGAACGCAAAACCTTGAGCAAGATTACATCAGGCAGAGCAATTACTGAGCTGGAGGTACAGCAAAAATTATGGAGCATGTTTCAGCAGCAGCAGCCCCAAAACAGAGAAAAAACATAAAAAATCAGAAGCTCCCTACCGAAGAATGGTAAAAGCCCAAAGTGTGCAAACAAGAGGAAGGAAACATCTGCTCAAACAAAAGGTCATTCACAGGAACCTGGATCCTCCTATGTGCGGCCAATTGACAACACATCTTCAAGGCAATAATTCCTATCCGAAGACTCTGAGAACGTCTCTATTTCTGAGGAAGAACAGTGTTGTATCTGTAAAACGTTCACCCCACATGCTGTTCGAAATAGCACATCCCTTATTTTTGTAAACTGGGTACAATGTGACAAATGTAGACATTAAATGCATTTAAATTACTGCACTGAAATCAGATTAGTCCGGATAGGGAATCACTATCTATACCCTTACTGTAAATAGAGTAGATTTTGAGTTTCAAATTTGTTTATACCTTGATCTTGATAAATTAATGTGATTTTTAAGATTGGATCAAATATTTGTTATCTTGAAATACAAATTACCCTGTATATGACTGCATCATATGTTGTGAAATGATGAAAATCATCAAGATTATGAAACATTGTTTATTTAACTTATTGTTAAGTTTTCATTGCATTTGTTGGAATATGTTGATGTTTATGAATATATTTGATATGTTATTTGTGATATCAAAATGAAAAAGTTACAAACCACAACAAATTTACTTTTCTTGGCCTCATTTTTGCTTACATATCAGGGTGCACGACTACTGGTTCCAAACAAAGATGGCCGACATTGAAACCTCGCTTCGTTTGGGCCTCAATAATAAGCTGTTTAAAGCACTTTAATGTATTTTAGATACACAGAAAAATAGAATACAGTTCAGTAAGTTTTGATTTAATATAACCGCTCAATAAATCATATTATTTCACGACTACTGGGCACACGAGGATATTGAAAGATGATGATACAGTATGCGGGCAAAGGGGCATCACTTATTTAGAAAGTGAAAGTAATACTTGTACCTATACCGGTGTCTCATATTATTTTGCTACTACATGTTTTATGCTTACCTATATCGGTCAACATCATAATGATAATCCAATTAGAGCACAATATGAATCCCTTTAGCTAATCATCACTAAAGAAAGGTTTATGCATATGGATAACACATACCGGTATGTACACCACGTGAAACCCATCTAACCAAGGAGCTGGGTAAAACTAGTACCCGCTAATGCAGCCTGCAGCCCTGTGTTGTGTACGTAACTTCAAACAAAGATCAGTTATTTGTAACATGCATGTATTTTTATGACTTTATTCCCCAAAACCTGTTACACTATTTTATAAGGTAAATAACTATGTAAAGCACACATTTCAGTTTTAAGGTGGCACAGGACACATGCATATTGTGATGCAATCCCTATTTAAATAAACAATAAAGTATAAATTTAATATTTCCCCCAAAAATAATGTTTAAGTTAAAATCCTGCTGGGGCTTTTCTATTTTTCACTTAAGTTTCCAAAAATTTAAAAACTGATTTTTTTCTTTTTTTTCCAAATATATGTATTTTAATATGAATACATTTTTATATGAATTTTAAAATTCTGAAACATCATCATGAAAGATTATATCACACTTTATATCCACGTAAATATTGACATGTGTCTTATACATGTACCACCTTCATTTCAGTTCTGCATTGAAAACCATTGCAAAGTATACTTACATGTATATCATTTACTTTATCTGTTTACAATCTTCTTTGTTGCAACTACATGTACAGGCTTTCGTTGTTATCAAGATATTATGATGTATATTTATTTATCCATGAGGAGTGTGGGGAAGGGGGGGGGGTTCAGAGTAATACATGTTATTATGTTTGCAAGGGGGGGGGGCGGTTGGGGTTGGGGGAATTGGGGTCCGAGGTGTAATTTTGGTAATTTTACTTTTACAGTAATATAAAAAAATTTCAAGTGGAGAGGAGGGTCTAGACCAAATCTAAAGCCTGCAACCGCCAAGGGGAGGGGTCATAATTTTATTTTGTTTTTAATAATTATATAGACCATACTTTTTATGACATAAAATGTTAAGATGATTAACTTAAAAAATTAATTCACAGGCAAACAGTTCAACCCCCTAATCGTACAAAAAAGACTTCTCATGTGTATTATGGGATAGGATCTTATCCTCTATGAAAATTATAAATTTTAAAAATTACTGGAAATCGCATGTAGCCTTCGTTTTTACTAAAACTGGTTCTTTAACAAAAAATGTTATTTAGGTGCAAACACTTGGTGCGGGTTTGTCATTGAATTTATTTTCTAAAGCCTGAAACCTTTTGTCTGATGCTTTTTTTGGTTGAATTTTTCTTGGAAGATCGTGCCCCTCTCGTACGAGAGGCCATCATGGTTTCGCTTTTTTGCATTCAAAACATGTATCTCTAACTCTTCCTCGTATAGATAACTCAGTTATATCCCAATACCCATATAATAATACTTGAAAAAAAATTATCCGATAGAGATAACACGAACGTTGCATGCCGAAAGATGAACTGATTTGGGCAAGCGTCTGAGAGGTGATCTCAGTCTTTAAAGCGCTTGAATCTTATTCTCTAAACTCTTGCCCGCAAAATACGAACGGGGAAGATATCTTTATGTATATAATGATTGGTAAGTATACCAAACTAAATAAAATTATCTTCTCTTAAACACGACTTTGTTTGGGTGAATTCAAGACAAGACAAAACTGTTTAAAGTTAAAGAAGAGCGAAAATAACACGGGGAAAAATTTCCCTATATACAAAATTTGATATTACTACATGTATAAAGATAAAAATAAAAATCCCTTAATATCAGTTATGTTTTTGGTCTGAAAAGATATCGACTTATAATTGATTAAGTCGGAAGAATATAACAAATGAAAACATAACAAAACAAGAGGCCCATGGGCCACATCGCTCACCTGAGCAACAATTGCCTTAATTCTGATCAAATTAGCATTACAGTATCAAAATATCTTGACAACTGAGTACAGTAGATCTTGCTAAAAAAAATTGAAAATCTGCCAATTTTTATCCACCTCTTATTTTTTGGTAAATACCAAGCCCCTTTTGTTGTTGTACCTCTAAGATTTTTCTCTATTCCTATATACCCCCCCCCCCTTTCGTGGCCCTACTATTCTCTAGGGAATCATGGTTTCATCAAACTTAAATCTACCTTTAATCTCATAACCTGTGCTTTCACACAAAGTACTGAGTTTAATTTGGACCAAAAACTTTCCCAGAATATTTTTAAAGATTTTCTCTATATATTTCTATGCAAAAATTCAAACCGCCATCACGGTCCCGCCCTACCACAAGGGACTGTGATTTTGCAAACTTGAATTTACACTACCCGAGGATGCCTCTACACAAGTTTAAGCTTTTCTGGCCAAATCGTCTTTAAAAAGAAGATTTTGAAAGATTTTCTCTATATATTCCTAAGTAAAATTTCATTCCCCATTGTGGCCGCACCATACCCCTGGACTATTATTTAAACAAACTTGAATCTATATGATCTGGGGATGCCTCCACTCAAATTTGGGCTTTCCTGGCCTAATACTTTTGAGAAGAAGACTTTTAAAGATTTTCTCTATATATAAAAATGTATCCCCCATTGTGGCCCCGCCCTACCCCCAGGGACCATGATTTGAACAAACTTGAATCTACATTATCTGAGGATGGTTACACGCCAATTTGAGATTTCTTGGCCAAAAAGTTATTAAAAGAATTTTTTAAAAAGATTTTCTCTATATACTCTTATGTAAAAATTGATCCCCCAATTGTGGCCCCACCCTACCCCCGGGGACTATGATTTGAAGAAACGTGAAACTACACTACCTGAAGATGCTTCCATTTTAATTTGAGCTTATCTGGCCGAATAGATTTTGAGAAGAAGATTTTTAAAGATTTTCTCTCTATATATTCCTATGTAAAACTTGATCCCCCAATTGTGGCCCCACCCTACCCCCGGGGATCATGATTTGAACAGACTTAAATCTACACTACCAGAGGATGCTTCCATTTTAATTGAGCTTTTCTGGCCAAATAGTTTTTGAGAAGAAGATTTTTAAAGATTTTCCCTATAAATTCCTATTTAAAACATGATCCCCCTATTGTGGCCCCACCCTACCCCCTGGGACCATGATTTGAACAAACTTGAATCTACACTACCTGAGGATGCTTCCACTCAAAGTTAAGCTTTCCTGGCCTAATAGTTTTTGAGAAGATTTTTAAAGATTTTCTCCATATATTCCTATGTATAGCTTGATCCCCCAATTGTGGCCCCACCCTACCCCCGGGAACAATGATTTGAACAAACTTGAATCTACACTACCTGAGGATGCTCCCATTTTAATTTGAGCTTTTCTGGCCTGATAGTTTTTGAGAAGAAGATTTTTAAAGATTTTCTCTATATATTCCTATGTAAAACTTGATCCCCCTCTTGTGGCCCCTCCCTACCTCCGGGGACCATGATTTGAACAAACGTGAATCTACACTACCTGAGGATGCCTCCACACAAGTTTAAGCTTTTCCGGCTGAATAGTTTTTGAGAAGAAGATTTTTGAAAATACCAACACATTTTTAATAATTCTCAATTATCTCCCCTTTAAAAAGGGCGTGGCACTTCATTTGAACAAACTTGAATCCCCTTCACCTAATGTTGCTTTGTGCCAAATTTGGTTGAAATCTGTCCAGTGGTTCTTGAGAAGAAGATGAAAATGTGAAAAGTTAACGACGACGACGACGACGACAACGACAGAAAACGGACAAATTGTGATCAGAAAAGCTCACTTGAGCCTTTGGCTCAGGTGAGCTAAAAACAAAATGTGAAAATAATAATATATATATATATATATATATATATATATATATATATATATATATATATTTATATTTATATATATATATATGTACCTTCACTATTGTGTGAAATCCAGCACTTTGAACAAAATCATGCAGAACATCCTGGTATTCCTGACTGTTTTCAAGAAGAGTGACTATTGCCACATGTTCTTTGTCCAT
The DNA here is from genome assembly GCF_963853765.1 of Magallana gigas. Lineage (NCBI taxonomy): Eukaryota > Metazoa > Mollusca > Bivalvia > Ostreida > Ostreidae > Magallana > Magallana gigas. The sequence continues at coordinate 10,527,156 of NC_088860.1, read as the reverse complement.
TGTTGTCCAAGTACATGGTTGCTCAAAGAGAGACCCTAGGTAAAGAACAGTCAAAAATGTAACATTGTATCCCTAATGAAAATACTAAGTCTAGCATTTGCAAAAACCAATCCTTCAGATAAAACTACACTACAGAACAAGTGAATTTTATAACGGGTGAGGAGGTCATACTAATATATAGGAAATCACAAGACTAAACAATGAATGTATAGTAGGAATTACGAAGGTGAGCACATTCAATACTAGTAAATAAATTTGATATTTTGTTAAAAAAAAACTTCCAAAATTCACTGTTATTTGTTCTTAAAACTCCATTTCTGTTAAAGAATAAAACATTAATACGTATAACAAAACACAAAAAGTGTTTTGTTGAATTAATCTTTACAGGTTAAACTTCCCGTAAAGAGACTAACTAGCTACTCTTACCTTATCATGGCATGGTTAGTATACGTGTTAAATAATTATCTGAACATGCATTTTTATAAAAGTTTTATCAGTGTATCACCAAGTCTTAAAACCAATGCCTAAATGAATAGAATTATATCACAAACATAGTAACAATTCTTAAAGTGAAAAATGTGATTTCATTGTTTGCCAAAATGTTAATTCTGTAAATATTAAATGTGTTCATCATATATGTATGTATCTACTAATATTGTAACTTAGGATAGGTATCTGCTAATGTGTATGTAATCAAGTTTAGAATCAGGGATATACAAAACGTAAAATTGTTAATAAAGCAGTATATACACATATGGTAATCGGGTCCCTTTTATGAGACCACCATTATATGTAGCATATGTTATACTCCCCGCAAACGAAGTTTGGGGGTTTATATAGGAATCACCTTGTCTGTTCGTCCGTCTATCCGTCTGTCTATCGGTTTGTCCGTCCGTCTGTCTGTCTATGCATATCTTTCTAAAGGAGAAAAATTAGAAGATACAATATTGTATAATGTAATATGAAATATTATTATACATATGATTTGACAAAACCATGTATCATATGATACAATACAATATTGCTTAATTGTCATTTTAACATAAATATCATTTTGACAATTTTTTACGCTATTTTTAAACCCATAGCCCATCACACAAGGTAAGATAACAATAAACGTGAAATTCGCATATGAACTCACCACTAATATTGCTCTTTCTTAAGATTTTAACAACATCTGTTCTATCTCCTTCAGGGTATTCTTCATATGATGTCAAATCAACAATATATATATTCCCTTGGGCATCACAGAAGGATGTTTTAGACTCCTGTTTCCTTAAGGCTTTCTCTAATTGCAAATTAATATTAGCAGGATATTTTTCTAATTTGGGAGGAACGCTGTCTGTATCAAGGAAACACCATATTACCATGTCGGCCATCATTTCTGCAGCTTGCTTTTCTTGCTGAATGGCTTCTGCTTTTCTGATCATATAACAAACTTTTTCTGATGCATTCATGACATCTTTCATTAGCCCGTGTAATGTTATTCTTCCAATTCTAGTTTCTACATTTACATCAACACCAAAATCTTTCTGAAGTTTCTGAAGTTCATTTTTCTGCAAAAGAAAGACAATAAAAGAAGGCATGTTTTGATATTTTGCAAACCTAAGCAACCTTTTAAAAAACGTATACTCTTTTTCTTAATAAAACATCAATTTTACAAAATAAAGAGCCAGTGCATTCTACAAAAAAACCTTTCTGTGATATTTCTTAATTATAATTTAATTACTCCAACACCTCTGTTGGTGTTATAGTTACAGTGAACCCAATATCCCGGAGAAACGGAAACTGATATTTTACAATCATTCTACATGTACATGTAGGTGTTGATTGGAATTTTTGAATAATTTGTTTGGATATTTTTTGGCGTCAGTACCTTTTACAATAAAACAGGATGATTCTATTGGTCAAGGTTGTAAGTAAAATCTACACTCTCATTTAAAAAATCCGTCAACGGATATTTTCTATTTTATTCATTAAATCGTCTGTAACTATTTTTGTTTAATTAATAAGACAAATTTGATGGCTGCAATACGTAAAACAAAATAAAAAAGAAATATCTGTTAATATGAATTAAGAAACAGAGAGATACTTGTCATTATTAAAATCTGCCGAACCACAATTAAGGACGATGTTTACTCAGGGTTTTGAGTTCTCAAATTTGGATTGTTATAAAGTTCAATGTCATGACTCAAAAAGGATTAATGAAATGAATTATTATTGATATGACATTTGATATTTTTACTATATTGTGGACATAAGCTCATTGACAAATAAATTTGGGCTTTTAGCAAAACAGAGGACATTTGGACTCTTTTGTTGACCGCCCCTTTAAAGGGGCATGGTCACGATTTTAGTCAAATTCTATTTTTCTGTTTTTATTATTTACAATGCTTTAGATATACATTTCTAATGATGAATTGAAATTTGAGAGTGAGTCATTAGTTTATAAGCAAGATACAGGGCTCACAATTCTTTGTTATGTAAACAAGGCTCGTGCCCTGGTTTTGTTTACATAGGTTCAATATACTTGTAAAAAATCTTTTTCAAGCTCATTTGTCTATCTTCTTATTCGTCTTAAGCATAAATAAACAGTTCATAACGTTTAACACATTTATTTAAGGTCTAAAATTGGACTTTTCACTTCCACATTCAAAATGTAAACAAAAGCATTGTTTATATAGTAAAGAATTGTGAGCTCTGTAACTCGCTTGTAACTCAACGAATGACACTCAAATTATGGTTGCATATTGAAAATGCCCTACTTAAGCACTGTAAACATTAAATTCGGAAAATATTTTTTGACAAAAATCGTGACTATGCCCCTTTAAAGGCAAATATTTTTTTTATATAAAAAGTAGCAATAATTTACCCATTAATTCAAAGCATATATCAAATATCAATTTCATGAAAAAAAAAACTTCCATCCGCTCCCCAATTTTTGATAAGTTTCACGCGACGTTTTAGTAACCGTGGAACGGATAAAATGTCAAAAAAAAATTTTTAAAAACGATCAGGACACGCTCATCTCAGCAATAAAGAGCACAAAGCGTTCACAAAGTGTGGAAGGTATTTTTACCAAACCGTACCCGTGCAAAAAGCGAACCTATCATTCATAAAACAAACCGTAACGTTCAAGAAACGAACTGTACCGTGCAAGAAGCTAACCCTACCGTTCATAAAGCGTACAGAACCGAACCGTGCAACTGATGAAGTCGCACGTTTCAGGGTCTTTAACTTATTCTATTTAGTTTATCCAAAATCAAAGCTATGCATACATTGTACATGTAATTTGAAGAAAAAATGTCTATATCATATGATTTAGTTTACCTGGCTCTCAGAAAAACTTTTAATTATTCTTTCAGCATAGATCTTTGTCTTGAAAACATCTTCCATGTTTTCTTCAATAATTCGAATAGCATTTCTTATTTGATTGACATCTTTTCCGTAGATAATTAAGGTGACTGGTCTTAAATCCTGCGCACGGCGCTGTTCCTTATATAGTTTTCCCAAAATGCCAATGCCAGGGTCTGCTGAATTTCCTTTTTAAGAACACAAAAAGACATATACAGCACGATAACATTTCTATTTCATTTAAATTTCATTTTTATAATGTTAAAATCTCTGGTATGTAAAATGTGTGTTTGTTTGTTGAGTGGAAAAAGGCAGTCAAATGTAGTTCTAAAACTGGATTTTGCTGAGAGCAAAACTCTCGTAGGTAGGCGAAATACCAAATGAATGATAAATAGAATAAACACAAAAGTAAACAAAAAAGAACTAAACAGCGATAGATAAAGCAAGGAGAGATACCGGTATTATATTTTCTATTGATAATCATGTTTTAATTTTAAAACATATGCATTGGCTGCAGGACAATTGTCTAAAAAGAGCAATTTTTTTCTAATGAATTTATGAGTTTCAACTTTGGAAAAATTATTTTAAGATATGATTAGACTATTTAAAATCATTTCTAATAAAATAAAGAGGATCAATTGCACAGTATAAAATTTAAAAGAAAACCCCAGTTCCTTTAAATTGTAGATACAAATTAAGAGGAATACTACAGACAAGTTAAATGAAGATTTTCTACGTATGCATTGTTATTCGTTTAAATTAATAAAATTTACGTCAATAGGTATCATATTGTGGATGATTAATAACCAGAAACCAAATTGCAAGAAGTATCTCATCATAAAAATCTGTACAAAGAAAAACAATCGAATTCTATAAAATTATTATGCAAACAGGTAAGTGCATGAAAAGTGAAATTAAACTCATTTACAGTAAAAATGAGACAAACAGTTGTAAAGGATTAACAAATTATAGATTTAAGCTTAGAAATAATTGACTATAAACTATTTAAGTAGATCATGATTTACAGTTTACACAAAATGTTATTTCAATTTACAAAAAGAGGACAAAAAATTGAATTACATATACTTATCGATTTGATCAGTCAATGAAAATTAAACTTATCAAATTCTAAATACCAATAAAATCAGATATTTTGTTATTTTATATAGAAACCATCGAAAAATTATCTAAAATGATGCCACACAAGTCATCTAAAAATATTGATTACAGTGTATGTTCATTTCAAAAACATGGCTTTTTTTCAATGTTAATGTAAAAACAACCCTCTTCCTTTCCAATTTTCGTTATCTACATCATATTATTTGAATTTTTTACTAGTATTTACATAAACCATCATTGGCACATCATTAAACGTAAATGTTGTCAATAATATGAAGTCAAACAATTAACTGCGTTTAGAACAAATCGATATGGCAAGTTTTACTCAGATTCAACAAAAGTTTGAAAGAGTTGAGATCGGATTCCATATGATGGTAAAAAAGATCCTTGTCTTATGGGGAAGAAAGTCAAGAAAACGCCATTTTTTTAAAAACAGCCTTTGGAATTTAGTCTAATCTAGAGATTTTATTTTCTGTTTAATGAAACCTGATAAATAATATTTTACAGTTAGCACTGCATAAAAAACAATAGGGAAGCATATTGGTTGTAGGAACGATCAAACGTTCTCAACTTGTAAACATTGATTTGTAACAAAAATGGTAATTTTTGTATCTAATATCAATATTTTCTCATGAACTTACACTTAAAATCCTGTTCGCGTTATACTTCACATACAAGAATTTATCAGATTTTTTTGTTTGTTTTTGTTTTGTTTTGTTATGTTTTGGGGTTTTTTTTTTGGGGGGGGGGGTTATTAGATAGGAATTTATATTTTCGTATACCTTTTCGACGTTTTAAGCTGTTTGGTTCGATAATTGGCTTACATTATTACAGTATCAATTAATTTTCAATACACACCAAATATTTTTAAAAATTTAAAACTATCACCCATGTCATGAGTTAACAAAAGGGAACTGCTTGGTTTAGTTTCCCGATTGCTTGAGTTTAATTTTCAAATTTGCCAATGTATATTTTAAAAGCGTACTTATATAATCTTGATCAAAAGCCAAAGTCGTAATACAATCATGCGTGCCTCAACATTGGTCCGAATATTTATAAGTGGCGAAATCATGTGCTACAATGTTATGTTTAGTTTTTTTTTGTAAACAGAATGAATGCATCAATTTTTCCATAGATCATAGAATGATCCAGAATGGAATAGTATTGCCTATTATTATACATATACTAAACAAAACCATTGTTTTACACCATACATAAAATTTAATACAATATCGGATCAAGCAGCTTTAACATCTTACTTGCAGGAACAGGAACTTGGGCACACTTCCACTGATTTTCACGCTCTTCAGGCTTAAGAAGGACATTCTTCATCTCCCTAACCATGTCGGTGGCAAAACAATTTACTGTTTCTTTCTCCAAGCCACATAAATACACTGCCTCCACTGAGGAGCCAGAGTTCTCTTGGAAGAAGTCTCTTACAGCCACCACAATAACACTGGTGGCCTCCCGCACTGGAAAACCAAACACACCCGTACACAGCGCTGGGAACGCGATGGAAGTTAATCGTCTTTCAGAAGTCACCCCTAGACTCTTAAAGACCGCCTCTCTCAGGTACTCTTTCTCCTGATTGATTCCATTCTGCCAGACCGGCTCTACCGCGTGGATGACTCCCTTACACTTGAGGTTCCCTGCGGCGCTGAGGTACACCTGCCCCTCCATGAGTCGACCTTTCTTCCTGACATAGTCAAAGCATTCATACTGTATAGACCTTCCACCTACAAAATTTGATCACATTACAGCAAAACTCGAATATAACGAACACGGATATAGCGAATTTACGGCTATAACGAATTATTATTCATGCCCCGGCAAATTTCTTATATAAACCTATAGAAAATTGATGTATATAACGAACACGGCTATTACGAATTTACGGCTATAACGAAGTAATTTTAAGACCCCCGCTGGCAAAATTTAAACGTATTTTATCATTTTTATAACGAATTTTTTCCATTTCAAATTTCATTGAAGAAACATGCAATTTTAAGATGCATATATAAAATACTCAAATTCAAATAGTATACGGAATATTTTTAAAAATTGAAATGAAATGGTTATATTGACATTTTTTGTAAATGACGGTAATACTAATTTTGTAACTTACAATAGTTTAGAAAACTGTTATAACGAATTCGCTCTAATATTTTTACGAATTCGTTATAAACGTATAGCGAATTAAGGCTATAACGAAGTTTTTTCTATGGTCCCTTGAAATTCGTACTAAACGAGTTTTGCTGTATATGTATTTAGTATACATAACAACTTTAATTGGTACTACTTTGTTTATACAGTTATTAAGAAAAAAACCTGTACTAGATGCAGCTTATGAACTCTGCTAATTTATAAAATCATTTGAATACTTCATATCTGTTTGCATTTTTTAACATATACCGATATATTGCAAGTTTTTTGCAATACAAGAATAAAGGCAAAAGGCCAAAAGACAGATCAAGTTGTTTTTTCTCACCTTTTTCCACAATGAATTTGGCGATACCTCCAACGTGCCTCATGTCTTTGTTGGTCGAATTCACAATCACATCCACATCCAGCTCCAACATATCCACCACCATGGCAGAGATCTTCTTTCCTTCTTTTGTGACACAGACTGCGAGTTCTTGTCGATTCGCACCAGTTGTCAGCCAGGAACCACTGGTGTCTTCATCAGAGGCACTTTCATCACTAACCTGAATCACAACTCCCTCACTTCTTTCAACTTTTTTTAGTTTCTCCTGTCCCACTGCAGATTCCATATGTTTCCTTATTCCCGCTTTATCAATTGAATGTGCATGTTTTTCCACTCCCTTAACAATTTTATTTATGGCAAATTTGGCTTGATTAAGTCCTGTCTGAGTTGCTTTTATGACAATTCCAGTATTATTTACTACTACATTTACTTTTTCGTGTTGAAGATTAATACCAACCTTTAGAAGGTCGTTTGCACAATTCATCTGTAAATATCTTATCATGGCTGGTTCCAAATTTAAGCTTTCTTCATATATGGTATTTGCTAACATAAAATTTTGAATGAACTCCCGAGCTAAGCCTTCCCATTGGTCTGTACACAGGATGATAATTCTCCCCTGGTCTGCCTGGGCTATTATCTTGATCAAACCTTGCCCATTATTCTCGATCTCTTCAACTTTACTCTGCCATTCTTTTGTTGGAAGTAAAGCTTTGGACTCATTTTCCAACTTAATTGGGGTTTCTATTACGGACTCCTTGATGAGATGTGCTGCTTGAACAGCTTGCTCGTCTGACATTGAAACAACTGTCAATGTCTCTTCTCCTTTAAAATACTCCCAAAACCCAATGAGGTTTTTCTGTTTCATCTTAGAGTTTACATACATATACACTGGCTGCTGTTGCAAGAATTGCTGAAGAAGCTTAGAAAACTCTTTAACTTCAGTTTTGGTAACTTTTGACACAAATTCATACATTTCTACAATGGCATTAGTGACTTCACCACTAAGTCCTTTAAATTTGACCAAGTTTTTACTGATGTCATATTTTAATGAAACGTCTTTATATTTCTTTTGCAGTTCCTGCTCAAACTTGCATAACTGTAGCATTTGCAATAGGTGCCTTTTCAGTTGTTTCTCTTCCTGCACTGGTTGTTTCTTTCTCTCTTGTCCTTTTTTGTCATGAACTTCTAATAGAGGAGAATGTTTTAACAGGTTTTCCTTTATTTCAATGTGTCCTAGGCATTGATGGTACATTTTTATATCCAGATCCTGATCGATTATTCTATGAGGTCTACCACATACGATATTCACGGCTGTGTAAAAAGATGTATCAGATAATTACTTAATGATTTTGAAATGAATAACAAAGAACGATGCATTGCATTTGTGTTGTCTTAAAGAACGGTATGCCATTAGGTCTAATTTTTGCCCCTGTGTTTTATTAATTTGAAAAACCATATCATTAAGATATCATGATAAAACATCAAACTGGATATGCTAGTTACAGAAATCAAATCAAAATTTTTCAACATCGTTCATTTATTTTTAAAGCGCTTAGCCATAGCTCAGCGCTTTATTGTCGTTAGACTTCTACTTCCGGTGCATCGAATACCTGCCCCCTATGGGCAAAAGTATACATTATTCATAATTGGTTAGGGAACCAGTTTCAGTGGTTTATGCACATAACCAATCGCAAATTCTCGGGCCTTTCCGGCAGGCTCGGAAAAACACCTCGAATGTATTAACATTACCGGATGTTAGAATTTTATACAAAATGGAGTCGCTTCCCATTAAAATAAGTATCTGCTAGACAGCCTTATAAGTCGCTTCTGTGTTATATTTTAGGGTACATCATTTACTTTATTGAAGTCTAGCTTACATCTCAACAGATCGTAAAATGTGCTGTATTTATATCAAGTTTTATAAAAAGGAGGGTTGTCATGGACGCCTAGGTAATACATTCGAGGTGTTTTTCCGACCCTGCCGGAACGGCCCGAGAAGCCGCGATTGGCACATAACTGCACGGGCTATTGTGAATCGTACGGGCTATTGTGAATTTAATGTACGGGGCTTACAAACATCATTGCAGGGGGTGCCACGCAGTGATAAGGATATTGTGCGAATACAGAAGCTGAAATGTTATATACATATATCTGTTATATACATACATAGGCTGGGTTAGCGCTTTTCAGTACTATCAGTACTTTGATTCTTAAAAGCATGAACATTTTATCAGTTTTTCTTCATATTCAAGTGTAGGAGTTATAAAGCGCAATGTTGCCCCAAAATCATTTTGACATAAATTACTGTTCATTTTATTTTGCATATCATATTAAGAAATAGTGTTGGAGCGAGCATGCGCTCGATGTGTCCTTTTCAAAAAACCGAGTTAAAATTTCCCATTTTTGGCTAAAATACGTACCTTTTGTGAAATTAGCTCTTTGTTAACATACCATAGTTCTCTTACGATTTCAATTAGATTATTTATCTTTGAGCTAATTTCTAAAGCTCTATGTATAACTTTAAATTTTGGGGCATTAAAACACTTTATCCCAGATATACAGTATCGATCATACCCAACCTAACACTCAGGTATACCCCAACTAAACCCCGGGTTTACTTTTGGGGTTCACTTGGGGGTTACTCTGACTTTACCTTTTGAAAATTTTGGTCCTCTCGGGGTTTACTTTTGGTTTATTGGATATTGCTTTTGAGGCCAACTGGTGGCACTGAAATGTAAAGCAGACACGTCTTTTATCTTACAATCCTACGGCCTGTAATTCATGCCCCTTGTATAATTCGAATACACAGTAAGCGTCTGCTTTCAGGGGTACACATCTGACCGGGTTTACTCTCTGTGTCAACTGAGTATACTTTGGGTTTTCTCTGGGTCCAATCTAGTAAACCCGGAGTTAAACGAGATTAAACCCAGGGTTTAGTTGGGGTTTACTTTCTGTTAGGTTGGGTCTGATCGGTACTGTAGTTCTTTACAAACAATAATTAAGAATTAACAAAACAAGAGTTCCAGGGGTTCAAATCGCTCACCTGAGCAACAATAGCCATACCTGATTAAATGCATTTTAGCATCAAATTCAAAATATATTGACTTTATGATTTCATACATTTCTCATATATCGCTATATTTGCCCCGTCCAAGAACCTCAACCCTGTCCGTCCCAGGGCCATAAATTTCACAATTTAGGTAGAATACGTCATGGAATTTAGAACCATGCATTTAGTTTTCAATAGTTTTCAAGATTTAATACATTTTTACAAGATGGCCATTTTAGACCAACCAAAGAGCCTAAACCCCTGACCCAGGGGCAATAAATTGAACAATCTCGGTAGAGGGCTGCATGAACATTATAACCATGCAGTTATTTATTACATGTGAGGGAGTAGAGAAGAAGATTTTTTGCCTCGCCTGTGGGGCCCCGGGGTTGGTAGATCCATGAAGATCACATTTAGATTCCTCTTACCATATCTTCACACCAAAATTTATATCCATTGACTTTTTAATTTTTAAGAAGTAAAAATGCAAAATTGTTAACGCACGACAGACGACGAACACCACACGACCCACGACGACGGACGAAGACAAATTGCAATAGGTCACTGTAGTAAAAACTAAAAAAGTAAAACGTGAATTTTCATTTGGTAAACGTATTGAGTTTTGCTGTCGAAAAAGCATGTTTGTTGCATAACCTTTAGAACAATGTATTTTCATATAAAAAAAAGTCCTTGTCATCTCAAAACATTCATTTTTATATCCTGGAGAAAATACCATTTTGATTCTTACCTTCTGGTTCCTCAAAATACACAAGACAGAATCCATCTAGCATTTTGACATCCATCACTCCACTAACACCACTTCTTTTTTCATTGTCAAAGTAAAACAAAAGTGTATCATGTGAAATACTCTGTGAGATGTTCAGTACGATGACACAGTTGGTGACAGGAACTGCAGATACCTCCAGGTGAGAGTCGTCCAAAGTTCTTTTTTTACAAGCTAGTTGTAGTTTTTCAAAATCTGATTTAAAGTAATAAAAAATAACTTATGAATGAATTTTTATCTGTTGAAATACAAACCGGGGTATTGAAACAAGTGTGAGTATCTTTAAAGTTTTACAAGTCCTTCATTAGTTATGATTTTCTCACTGCATGTCTGCTAGTATTCCTGTTAATACATGTAGATATTTAGGTCTTATCATATTCATAAATCATTTAAAAACTCAAGAAACACTAACTATAGTCTGCCTCAAGTTGTTGCTTCCATCATTTTTTGATGATTTTCAATTAAAATTAACATACTTGTCGATTAAGTACATTTCAAATCCATAAAAGGTGAAGAAAAATCCAATATTTCTTTATCAATACATCATCTGATTTTGCCCCGAGAATTTCACATTTCCTTTGTAGAAATTTGACCCCCCCCCCATTACGGCCCAACACTACCCCCAGTGTCACGATTTTCACAATTTGAATCTACACTACATGTACCAGAGGTTGCTTCCACACAAGGTCCAGCTTTTCTGGCGGAATAGTTTCTGAGAAGAGGATTTTTAAAGAATTACTCTATATATTCCTATGTACAAATTTGTCCCCCATTATGGCCCCACCCTACCCCCAGGGGTCATGATTTTCACAACTCCAAATTAACACTTCCATAGGATGCTTCCACACAAATTTCAGCTTTCCTGGCTAATTAGTTTATGAGAAGAAGATTTTTAAGGATTTACTACAATTCATATATTACTAGGTAAAAATTTACCCCCCCCCCCTTTGTGGCCCCACCCTACTCTAGGGGGTCATGATATTCACAATTTTAAATCTACATTACCTGAGGATGCTTCCACACAAGTATCAGTTTTCTTGGCTAATAAGATTTTGAGAGGAAGATTTTTTAAGATTTACTATAGATATTCCTATATAAAAAAAAACCATTGTGGTCCCACCCTACCCCCGGAGGACTTGATAAAATTTTCACAACCTATAACAAACCTGAAGATACTTCCACACAAGTTTCAGCTGGTTCTTAAGGAGAAGATTTTGGAAAACGTCTCAAAATTTTCAATAATTCCTCATTAACTCATTTTGAAAAGGGACGCGGTCTTTAATTTTCACAACTTTGAATCCCCTTTGCCTAAGGGTGCTTTGTGCCAAGTTTGGTTGAAAATAGCCCGATAGTTTTTGAGAGATATAAAAAATGTTAAAAGTTGACGGACAGACAAACGGACGACCAAAAGAATGTGATCAGAGATGCTCACTTGAGCTTTCAGCTTGTGAGCTAAAAACATTGTGCTGAAATTCAAACTGGGAAATGTTTAAATCTTTTATTCATTCGGAAGTACTCTTGACATCTCGCACAATTTTTAACGTTATCATCCGGGATACTTTCATGTAATTTGCAATGCAAAATCCTCGTAGACTATTGAAACCTAAAGCAGAAGAGGGAGCATTTCAAAACATGTCTGGCCTTTTTTCATTCGAGTGAATGGTTTTAGTTTGGGCGCAAAGGTACTTAAATTATCGAGATAATGATATGCAAAAAGTGGTGGAAGCAAAACTTGGGACAGAGATAGTGGTTTTCAGAGAGTATTAAGTTATCAAAGACACCATTTCCTAAAAAGTGCAAATTGAACACTTTTATTTAAAATTTTATCTATCATTATAATCAAAATGAGGCAACTGACCTATATCTTTCTCAAACGTGATGAGAGCTGTCCCCCTGAGTTCTCCATACTCAATACTAACGGGTGTTACATTAGCTTTAGCTTCTAGAAAGTTCTCTAGGCCATCCCTAGTTGTTTTCTCACTGATGTTTGTTAAGAAGACTTTATTGGAGCAGGTTGGCACTGGCTTTGGTGGACACCGACACACTTCAATAGTTGTTTTATCAATGATGTGCTTTTTCTTTAGAACCATATCAATTACTGGAAAATGTGAATTAGATAAGTATGTTTAAAAGAATACATTAAAATCAGCTGATCAACATTCATTCTGTTGCTTTATTTTCTTATTAATCTTCAGTTGTATGAAGTTTTTTTTTTCTATCGGGATCGAAATTGTCAACCGCACATAAATTTGCAGCTTTAAATATTTATACCTAATAAATATTCTTTGTATTTTAAAAGAATTTTTTGTTCATTTCTATACAGATTATAAATAGTCTAGATCTTGAACACCTGTTCTATCAACAAACAATGCTATCAATTTTACGCAACATCTAAACTATTAAAATGAAATTAATACATCCACAAACATTAATTTACTAAAAAAATACCGTGTCCTTCAATACATTTAATTAAGAATCATCTTCTTTAAGGACATTTTAAGTATTTGTAAATTATAATTCAATCCATATCGTACACAAAACAAAACCAACAAAAAGGAGTTGCCTCTCGTAATAACATCTAGTCTCAAGGAATAAAATTAATCACTTGTACTTTTAGTTTATTAGTTTTAGGTACTTTCAGATAAGTCAGATGAATAAGTTTTTCCTAAAAACTTTACTTACGTGTAGAATTTTATGAAATTGCAATTTTAATCCATTGACGTTTTGATTCTATATTAGGATATCATTTTCATTTTTATTCAAGGAATTTTGCAAAATATATGTATTGAATTCGAGAATAATTTTACTGCATATCATTTTAAATTAACTTCTAATTTTATTTATGCTGAAGAAAAATCCATTTACACTTAATTGCTCTCTAAACTAAAGTTTTTTTTAAATAATTTCTATAAAGGGGAATATGTTGACTAGACAAGATCATGATTTTCTTCAAAGAGTACAATGTTGACTTTTATGACGAAGTGTTTATAATCTTAATAAAAATCAAAATACATTGACATTATAATGTCAAGAAGAAGGATTATCGTTTGCTTAACGCTACTTTTGACGGCAGCGTTTCTTTTGTTCATTGTTCCGTCTACATGTCTTCGCTGAATTACAGCAAAACGCATGACAGAGAGAAACGAAAACCAAATAATCAGACATACAATCGATTAAAAAATATTTATTGTACCTTGTTCATCTTTAAATTCAATGTAAAATATTCCATCCTTTATCTCTATTTTCTTTATTTCTCCACCCCCTGATCGACGACTGTTTTCAAAGTACATCTGCACTGTAAATGCATTTGTTGATGGAGACACGCCCCGCACTTGGAGAATGATTTCTGACTCGTTGTCCGCTTCTTCTGGTGGGCACTCCATATCTGATCGAAATGTTTCCACTTCAATTTTTAAATTCTCCTTTTAATATGATTTGTTATTCAACATTTCACCAGCTGCTAGAAATAAAATAAGTAAAATAGTTTAAACGATACAATTTCCATTGATTTTCGTAAATTTATATTTCGAAAACAATAAACATTGAAAGAAAATTTCAAAAATTTTTACGAAGAGTTGTACTACATAAAACACACATACGCTGGAGGAATTTTTTCTCCTAACTGGGCTTTTATAAAAGCTTACCTGTTCTAATAATGATTTTAGAACTTTTTAAGTTTAAAAAGTAATTGCATTGAATTATAATTGGTAAATCCATGTGGATAACCTGAAATTTTTATTTCAAAAGTGTAGTTTTTAAATTTTTAATTTCCCATCTTGGCTGTTGAAACATTTCTTTTATTTTCTTTTCCACTTCCTAGAATCAAAAGGATATTTTTAAAAATTCTATCAGCATAAAAAATCTAATACATTACACTTGTGGTTTATTCCCACTTAGCCAACATTCTGAAATTCTCAATCCACACCTTGCCAACATTTTGATTTTCACACCTGAGTGATCAGGGGGCTATAGCCTGTTTTTCTTCTCAACCTGCACCCCATAGCCAAGACAGATCTACCTGTATTTTACTTGTATTTTTTCAAAATGTTGGCCAGGAGGGAAGACACCGCACTCGTAAATGTACCTCATCTGAGAAGATACATGCAGCTACTCAAAATTGATTCTTCACATTAACATCCCTATTTGTTGGAACAAGTGTTCATTTCTCATTTACAAACTGAAATATCTTATGTATCCTGGCCTGATTGGAACGCCAGATGATAAATGAAACGAAGCAGAACGATTGTAAAAAAAAATGTCCAAAGATTAATAAAAGGCAAATTGTTAAGACAGATATTGTTCAATTCATCTCAGCTTCAGACCATCAGAATGATCAGTTTTCGGCTCATAATCATTACAGATGCATAAATACAAGTACATTAACATACATTAATACAAGTTACCTTCAATGGCGCGCCGTGTCTATGGTATCGATCATTCTTCCCTGACTTGTAAACTAAGTTTTACTTTCGATTTGTACAAAAATGTTATTGGGTAACCTCAGCTGAATGGCACTTATATCAACCCAAATAAAGTTCAAACTCAAAAAGAAACCCAAGCGGAGGTCTAAATAAAAATGTTAATTTTAAACTATTGATTGTTTTATAGTGAAACTTTATTTGACACACAAATTAACGAACAACGAAAATGAAACATTAGCGTATCAAGATAACCACTACAAGTATATTTGGTTGTAGTTAAATTTATTGTAATTTGATTTTTCCTTGTTAACAGAATAGACAGTGGTTGTAAAATTATACTTAAAGATTAACAGATTATTTTCATGGCTTGATTTACGTTGTTTCATTTCATTCCTTTATTTACATTTATTTTACATAGCGCAAGTTATTTTGTATTTTATGTCTATTTAAGTCTAGCAAATACATGTACATGAACTTGTAGGTCTGTCGCAACGCATTACGAAAAACATGTGTTACAGTGATGTATTTTACTTTTGAAAACCTTAATTTTATGATAGATGTTGATCATTTCTTTGCTTGGTATAGTTTTTTAACATTAAATTGTCTTAAAAAGTGAAAATTCTGGGTTACACCAATAAAAGATAGTTCGTACATGTGTGTGCCATTGAAGCAAAAAAGTAGCCTTTTAGATTTCGTCTTCTGATTGAATGAATACATTTATTTACATTTTAAACTGTCACTGTCTGTGATAACATTACGAATCAATGTTGAACCCCAAAAAACCATTAACTCCATAAAACATGAGTCGCACAAAATGGGCGTGTCTTATAGCATAACCGAGACACGGTATTGGCTGCGCTGCGTAGTAATACGTAGCATGTGCTACATAAAAAAATAGTGGTTTTAAAATGTTGTTTTATAGTGTACAAATTGGAAAAAATATGAATATAAGTAATAAGGAATCACTCTTTGAATATTAATTAATTATAAAACCCTTCGGGCTTTATTGGATTTGACCACGCCCCGACCGAAATTATCACCTCATAATACTCAAAGAAGGATTCCTTAAATATTATTTTATATACAGTAGCTGTTCGCTGCTAGTATTTTCTTGGGGTTCATCGTTTTGTTTCAACATTGTAAGCATTTAAAACATCAAAATGTTATAATAATATTTATCAGTCTATATTATTCCTTCAGAAAAACACTTATTTGTTTTCTAAACACATTTAAAACCCATTTTGTATCTATAGATATATACTTTTACAGTTTTCTGTCCATTGTCAGCTTATGAATTATTCAAAATATGAATGTCACACTCCAGACTTGGTATTTGTATTCCCATAATGGATACGTGCTATATATACAAATGTATGAGCATTATACTCCGTGTGTCTTTTGCTGTTGTTATTGATTAAAACCACACTGTAATACTGTAAATGTTTTGTAGGTTGTGCGTTTATGTATATTAACTCAAATGATTAAAATATTCCGCGCTAGTTCCTGTTCTTCTCCATTTATTGTCATCATCACGCTATTATCATTATATAAGTTAAGGCCAATTCTAAGAGATCATAACGTCCAGTTTATCCAGTTCTATTGGGTAATTTGTAATGAAAATCAACTGTAGTCCTAGTTCAAATAAGAGAAAATTAGAACAAAAGCTAAAAAAAGAAGCACGGGGCAAATTGTTGACAATATTTTATTTTCGCTTTCTTTGAACAAATTAAAAAAAATTAATAGATACATGTAACTTTTAAAAAATAATGAAACTACTTTCTTAAAAAATGTTTATAATGATTTAGCAGTAATATAACTCATAAATAAATTCAATTTCTTTAATAAAATTTAACACAAATCATGAATGACACATTCTTTTAAAAGCAATCTAGTCAAAGATACAAGGAGTAGAAACATTATGTCTACCTTAAAACTTTACAAAATGTATGTATATTTAGTAAGGCTCGTTAATACCATATGCTCTGATAACCAAAGTTTGTAAAATGGAGAATCAGACCTCCAATTCTGTGTTTAAACTTGTAAGCATAAAAAAACGAATAATTCTAATTCCTTAATCTTCGCTAGACTTGCGTCTAGCACAAATAGGATTACCATACAGACTTAGGTCACTCAAAAATGCACTCTTTTTAATGCTCATACAAATAAATGTAAATTTACGTAGATTTTTCTAAGAGAACTTATTGTATAAATACCATAAGCAATGTTTTAAATTAAAAAAAAAATAACGTGATTTCTAATCATTATTATACATATATTACATGGCTTCGAGGGCGACATTCCAGAATATTCGCACCGAGGTGACAGTAAAGCCCCTGAGTGTCATATCGACCGATGCCGAAGGCATATATATATATATATATATATATATATATATATATATATATATATATATATGTTTCCGGCGTGTTTAAACAGTAACAAAATTATCTCATTTGTGACATAACGGGAAAATTTATTTAAAAATGTTATATACCTGTATATGCCATAACTTGTGTAAGATTTTTTTTCAAATGAATGCAATTCTAATCTGAATAGTTTTTGGAATCTCTATAATGCCTGAAAATCACCATGTAATTGAATGCTTTCTCTAATATTTAACAGGAAAACAAAATCCACGATATCTCCATTTATATTTGTCAGATATTCACATTAATTCCTCAGTTTTTCATGTTTCACTGAAAAGTTATCAGATACTCGGGGTAGGCCTGTGTGTCGTTAAATATCACAAAAATTCCCGGATTTGAAGGATTGTCAACAACTGAGTCATACAATATATGGGGCGAGCTGGCTCCCTGCTTGCTTGGGGGAACTTTTGTCCCCCTTGCTCCTCTACAGAACTCTCCAGTCAGAACTCGACACCGGTATACTCTTTTGTTGTTATTGAAATCTCTAGGACTGTATGTGTCGTTTGCAGAGTAGTTAGCGTTTGATGCAAAATACACACCATCTCCATAAACCACGGCTGAAAGTGAATTTAAAGAATGTTAATTTTAATGCTAATTCTAAACGCAAAAATATGAAATCAGTGGTAACAGAATTTACCTCTAAACATAACCTATATAAGGGCTCGATTGCATCAAAATTACAGTTTAAATTGATTTGCATAATCTTACAATTTTTTCTGATTTTATACAAAATGATTTAAAATTCATACAATGTAAATGCTATTGTAACATCTGATTTGATTTCAACTCAAATCATTTAAAACTGCATCAGTACACAACATTACTCTTGAATTTTAAGGTATTATGATAAAATAATATTAATTTTGTATACAACAACAGATCATTACATAATAAGATTTTAAGTTATTGATATGATTAGAGTTACATCACATATTCACATATTCAAATATTTTTAAATCCTTGTATTCTCTAATTTTTAAAAACATTTACGATAAATAATATTTACATGGTTCATTGATGTATTTTTCATAATTTTGCTGCTTATTTGCGACAAATATTTACCTGAATATATTCGACACCAACTCGAGCTTGCAAACCTGTTTTGAACTTTAACCTGCCCTATTCTTCACTATCATTTAAACACATTGATAGTTATTTTAACAATGCAAGTGAATATTTTTTTTCAACAAATTTACATTCAGTGTATATTTTCCCTTATGTTTGCATTGAATTCATATGGAGGTATAAAACATTTGAAGATTTAATATACGATAAATCTTTTGAGCTTGCACTTTGTACCCTAATAGGGAGGTTGAGATTTCAAACGTGTACGGGTACGTGTACGTGTACTAGGGGAATCACCTAAATTCTTCGCGTATTACGTCATCAGTTTTTGTGACGACATAGTTTCTACACGTTCTCTAAACTTGTAGAGTGTCGTCTACACGTAAGTACAAACGTGTAGCTTTTTACAACAAATAAAATCTTATTGATGAGTGAATGTATTCTCGTGATACATTATATATATTTTAAACTTCATTTGCATGAAAATTGATAAGAAATATACCATTTATTTGGAATTAACTAAATTAATTCGTGTCACAAAACTGCGTCGATTTACGTAAACGTTTATATCCTACAAGTTAAGAAATCTCAACTGATAAATTACAAAAAAACGTGTACATGTACGTGTAGTTTTAACACAGGTACGTGTACCCGTACGCGTTTTAAATCTCAACCTCTCAACCTCTCTAGAATTAAATTGAATTTAATGCTTAAATGTAATAACCAGCTCAAAGACTAATCCACTTAGTTAATAAGTGGTTCAAAGGTTCTAAAATCTGATATTATAATCAGTCGTTATAATCGTAATTAATACCATTTTTCCCACAGTAGCTCCTGTTAAAGCCGTAGGTGTTGATACTAGCGACTGCCTCATTGGCTGTACCATGCCATAACTTTCGCTCATTAGTACAGCCGGTTGGATTCTGTTTCTCAAGTAGCTTTAACTTAGCTTCATATTGCTGATGAAGCATTCTGTTTTGTATTCTTTCAATCTGTAAAAAAAGAAATTTAATACTGCAGTATATAAATCAAAAAGATCAACGGCATCATTCATTTTTTTTTTGCTTTTTTGAAAGCATGTACATGGAATTAAATTTTCAAAAAAGCTTGCAGGTCTCATTGGAAAGATTGGATAAAATTTATCATCAACAAATCATCCAAATCAACCTTTAAAAGAATAATATATTATGATACAAACAAGAGATACATGATGGAAATGACGTTACACTTATGAAAAAAAATTATATCAAAATAACGTTTCCTTCAGATTGCTTAATTATATTAATATTATAAAACGATGTTGATGACAAAATAAACAGCAAATTCAAATTGAGTAAAGTGTGTCATTAAATGCAGACATCAAAATTGAAAACTTTTTAAGGCTCTGACTGTTTTCTCAATGATCATTTTGGCAATATTAATTAAAACATATCTGTGAGCCAATGCTCACTTGATACCCCCGCTCTGATGTGAATATGCAAAATAGTACTCCCTTCTTCTTCGGAGCGGGGGTACAATAAGTGTTTTTCTTTTTACACTATCACCAAAGACTAATATCAATCATAAAAAAATGTCAAACCTGTAAAACATGCACAGAAAATACTAGTTTAATGTTTTGACGCTTTGTCACGGGTACTAGTATTTGATTTCAATCGTTGTTTTCTTATCTTATCTGTGTTATTGATGAAACGACATATCAATAACGAACTGTTGAAACTATCACATTATTTTACTTCGTAATTTTCAAATTACTAGTACTTTATTTATCAAGGTGAACATTTAGACGTTTTGTCGAGAGTATGGATTATAAACCTACAACAAACTTTAAACCACTTAAAAGGCGAAGAATTGTCTAGCTTGCATATAAGTAAAACCGTATACATGTAATTATAATAACATTTAAATTCTTGTGAATAATTTAAATGCTTTCCTTCGTTAAATTGGAATCCCCCCCCCTTATGGCCCAACCTTACTCCTGTAGATTCTGATTTTGACAAATTTTAATCTACCCTACCTGAGGATACTTCCACATGGGTAACAGCATTACTGGCCGATCGGTATCTGAGATGATTTCTAAAGATTTTTCTCTTAATATTCCCATGTAAAAATTCGACCCTTCTATGAGAAATCCTTCCCCTGGGGAACATGATTTGAACAAACTTGAATCTAAACTACCTGGGGATGCTTCCAGACAAGTGAAAGCTTTTCTGGCCGACTAGTTTTAGAATATAAGATTTTGAAGATATCTTCTTCATATAGCTATGTAAAATTTGACACCCCTCCCTCCATTGAAAAGGGCGTAATACTCAATTTTAACAACTTTAAATCCCCTTTGCCTAAGGGTGCTTTTCACAAAGTTTGGTTGAAATTTGTCAGTGGTTTTTCAGAAGATGTTGAAAATGTAAAAAACAAAAAAATAGTTATAGACAACGGGCGACAGAAAAAATGTGATCAAAAACCTCACTTGAGCTTTCAGCTTAGGTGAGCTAAAAATATGTGCACTATGATGCACCTAATGCGGATTTTAGTGCACTAGATGACATGACTTGTGAATTCATACCTTTCTTTATGCTAGCTTATTTGAATATTCAATTCAACCCAATAATAAATAACACCATTTTTTGGATTTACAATAATATAATATGTCAAAAGCTACAACAATGAATAATAAAATTGTTGATTTTCATTTTTCTAAAAGTTAGACCTTCTACTATTTAATATTGCAATAAAGATAAAATAAAAATTACTGTATGTCGGTTATTATTTTTGCCTGAAAAAATAAAGACTTATAATTTATCTTGTCTGAAGAATACAACAAAACATTATAAACAGAGCAAAATGTAAAATATACCTTCACTATTTTGTGCTGTCCAGCACTTTGTACGAAATCATTCAGAACATCCTGGTATTCCTGACTGTTTTGAAGCAGTGTGATAACTGCCACATTTTCCTTGTCCATGTTTGTCCAAGTAGATGGCTGCTCTGAGGAAGACCCTAAATAAAGAACAGTCAAAGATGTAACATTTTTGCTCAAATGAAGATACTACGTTTGGCATTAGCAAATATCAATCTTAGATAATCCTACA
Organism: Magallana gigas; assembly: GCF_963853765.1. Taxonomy (NCBI): domain Eukaryota; kingdom Metazoa; phylum Mollusca; class Bivalvia; order Ostreida; family Ostreidae; genus Magallana; species Magallana gigas. Next base: position 10,505,367 of record NC_088860.1, on the reverse strand, counting down.
TTAAAGAGCAAGAACATCATATGATTAAACCGTGACTGTACGGTAGGAAACATAATTGAATAAATCTGATAATTTGATCGAAGACTTTGAAAATTCACCGTTATTTATTCATAAAAACCCATATCTTTTACAACTAAAATTAAGCTTTATTACATACAGCAAATTAAAACAGTCGATGTTTTGTTGAATTAATATATTTACAATATGTTAAACTAGTAATAGTAATTTTATTTAGGTTTTTGGCAAATATTTACATTCTACTGTGTTTTTCCATTAAATTCCGTGATGTTTAATGCCTCTAAATGCAACACATATTCACTGCGTATGAATTTCCGAGTAATTTACATAAGTAGTTATCAAACAGTGATTTCTGTTATCAGTTATAAATGTATTTCATGAATGTTGTCAAAACACCATGTTTTCTAATTATTCAACAAAAAAGTTGACTTTATTGTTAAAAGCAACATTTCAAGAGTTATTTATCATGGATTATATTTTCATGCTCGTCGATCTCATCTCAACAGTCTATGTGAAAACCAGTTTAAACCGGTTTTACAAAACAGCTGTTCTTGCTGTTACTTATTCACTCCCTCCGTGATCTGCACTTTATATCGATTTATTTAAGTAAACAATTGATTTCTTCAGTAAGGGAATGTAAATATAAGCATTAAATGATTTATTTCTGACGTCGTCGTATCAATAACTGCCGTCAGATGAGCAGACAAATTATCATAACGTGCTAACGCGCGTTATTCAATTTGTTTGCTCACCTGACGGCAGTTATTGACACGACGACGTCAAAAATAAATCATTCAATGCTATAGTATACGTGCTGTGCAACAAATAATTATTTGAATATGAATTTTTTTTAGGTAAGTTTTCTTTGTACATCGCCAAGTTAAAAAACCAATACTTGAATGAATAGAATTACATGTATATAACAAACATGATTAAAAAGTTTTTAACGCTTATGTTTGCTAAAATGGTTATTCTGTATGTATTTAATGTATTCGACATACTAGTAATTATATTGTAAATTAGGGTAGGTATCTGTTCATGTGTATTTAATCAAGTTTAGAATTAAAAAAAAAAAAAACGTGTTTAAAGTTAATAATAGATGTTATTTTATAGATTCTAAAATAGATAATCAATGATACAAAGGCATCACCTTTTAGGAGACCACCAATATGATCATATAAAATGAAATTTGTATATATTACAAAATTGCATTGTATAACATATGTAAAATATCGTATGAGGATATGTTTATTATAATATTTACCATATTGAATTATATAATACAATACAATATTTTGTTTTCCCTTGGACTGAAATGTCACATTTTCATTGGTTTAAACATAGCACGTGATTGCCTCATATATCTCTATATTTGTTCTGTGAGAAATAATATTAGGCAATATGGCCGTCATTGGTCGACGCTTCGCTTTCTCATTTTTACTCATTATACATTTCATAGTATTTTATACATAAACTACATGCCGTAAGTTCTTAAAGTATTTGGAGTAGTTGCCCTTTGAAATTCTTTAAAATTAGAGTAGTTGCCATTAGAATATTGACGTCACATTGTTTTGTCTGGAGCAGAACAAAATAGCAGCGTCGAAATTTGTTCAAATCTCTGCAGAGGAAAGGGAGAAAACATTTAAAACTGAATAGCAACAAAACATTGTTAGTAAACATGGGTGAAGCAAAGATTTTGAAAGAGTATTTGAAAGGTGAGATTGAAAATTTTGAAGAGTTTAAATAAAATGAGTTAAAATGGACGAGATGTAAGGCATCTTGTACATGGCTTTGCGTAGATCATCGCTATTTGTGAATAAATATGTCGCTTGATAGTCCTCGAGAAAACAAAACACTTATTAGGTTAGTTACTGACTCACTACGGAAATATATTGGGTTGATCAATCTCATAGAAGGCTCGGCTTCGCCTCGCCATCTATGAGATTGATCAACCCAATATATTTCCGTAGTGAGTCAGTAACTAACCTAATAAGTAATAGTATGAAATCATAAGATATCACTACTGTATGTATCATATAATATGATATTGAATAATACATTATTGTACATATTATACAATATTTTATCATGAAATTTGCTATAATATTGAATCATATAATTTCACACAATCTTGTATTCTATGACATATTATATGATCGATATAGCATTACTCGTTTGTAATTTTAACATTAATGTCATTTTGACAAATATTATATAATTATGAGGTCAGTACATGGTTTTATAATCCTGATGAGAGTATATCGACTGAGGACGAAGTCTGAGGTTAATATTCTCTATCAGGACTATAAAACCATGTATTGACCGATATCAAAAGGCTATAATTGTTGTTGTTTTTTAATAATAATTCAAAAACTAATTATCTTCACTCGCTTCAAGCGTAAAATAGTAAATTATTTTGTTCATAATGTAGAGGTTTTGATTTTGCTATAATGACGTCACAATTTCGCACGAGTTAAAACCACTATTTTTAAGTATAGTGAGGTCTTTAAATTTCCTATTTTAGTTTAGTAAAGTCTAGCTGTAACAGAACTTATTGCACGGTCATGTGACAGCAATCGACTAATCATATGCTTTGGAAAATACGTTATCATAATAACATGAATTATTATAATAACCATAAACCCATCCTACCATGTAGAATAAGAATACACATGAAAGTTCTGTATGAACTTACCATCAATTTTGCTTTTTCTTATAACTTTAACAACGTCTGTATCATCTCCTTCAGGGTATTCTTCGTACGATGTCAAATCAACAATATATCTATTCCCTTGAGCATCACAAAAAGATGTTTTAGACTCCTGTTTCCTTAAGGCTTTCTCTAATTGTAAATTAATATTAGCTGGATATTTTTCCAATTTAGACGGAACAGTGCTTGTATCAAGGAAACACCATTCTACCATGTCGGCCATCATTTCTGCAGCTTGCTTGTCTTGCTGTATAGCTTCTGCTTTTCTAATTATATTATGAACTTTTTCTGAAGCATCCATGACATCTTCGATTAACCCGTGTAATGTTATTCTTCCAATTCTAGTTTCTACATTTACATCAACACCAAAATCCTTTTGTATTTTCTCCATTTCACTTCTCTACGAATGACAATAAATGCACATAAAACTAAGAGGCTCATGGGTGACTTTGCTTACCTCTGCAAAAATAACCCCAAACCCCAGCAGCTACATAGGTATAACATGTTATTTTCATTACAACTCAGATCTTAATGGATATCAATTACATATGTATATGCATACATTAAAAAAATTAATTTTTTCGAAAATAGACGATCAAATTTTTTATAACATCTCCTCCTTCTAGCCTTGTTAATTCACTATCAATTTTACATAATAAAAAGTCATTGCAGCAAAGAAAATCTATTTGTGATATTTCTTCATAATAATTCAGTTACTTTGTTTAAACCACTTTCCATAAATCTCTTCTGGGTACAGTTTAAACATTTTAAACATATATTATTACAATTTGGCCCAGGAGAGCTTATACATGTAATGTCAATGAAATTTCTTTACACCATTTCTAACCAATTCATCTTAAATTAAAGCTGTGCATGATTTGGGAAATATTCACAATATTTTATTTAACTGTAATTGTCTTAAAGGTAATTAGTTTACCTGGCTTGCAGAAAAACTTTTAATAATCGTTTCATTATAGGTTTTCTTCCTGAAAACATCATCTATGCCCTCTTCAATATTACGAATAGCATTTCTTATTTGATTGGCATCTTTTCCATAGATAACTAAGGTGACTGATCTCATATCCTCCACAGGACGTTGTTCTTTACGTATTTTTCCCGAAATGTCAACACCAGGGTCTGATTTTCCTTTATAAGAACACAAAAACACAACTACAGCATGTGTAACATTTCTATTTCATAATTATTTTGCATATCTAGTGCATCTTCATCATCTGCCCATTGAAAAAGCATATTAATTAAAAACAAAATTTGAATATTTTTGAATTAATTATGTACGTCGCCGACATTCAGTGTAATTCTGTTCATCTGTATAAAATTTTATCATGAAAGAATTGTCTTTTTAAAGTATAATTAATTTGACTATTGTGAATTTATCGGTATGTAATTAAAAATAATATAAACATTCTGAGCATTTTGCTTTAGCGATACTTGTTCTCTTGAAGAGTTTTTTTTTTTTAACTATACTTATAAATTTGTTTACCATGCATTTATTATTCCACATCTGGTTTTCAATTTTCTTCAGGTTTCAAATGAAAAGGGTTTTTGTTTGACTGCGGATGTATTAATTAATACATTTTTATTATGTATTGCAATTAAATTGATTATCATCTTTCAATGTTGGAAACTGTGGTATCTGTAATTGTGGGGAATGCAGTCAAATTAAGTTTTTAATTGGATTTTGCTCGGATTAGACTAAATGCCAATGTTTCAATTAATAAAATAACTACAAAAGTACACAAAAAACCAAACAGCAAAAACGTAGAGGTTTCTGTTAAACAAAAAAAATTAATTCATAAAGAGAGCCATTAATTTTTTATTAAATCTATTAGTCAGAAGATTTTGCTAAAAAACAAATTAAGCAGACAAGGCTAAAATATCTTTTGTATTCTTCATATTCATTTTATAACAACAAGATTGCATATTTTGGGCACATACATAATAGTCTAATGGCCTAGAAAGGGCAATACTCTTCTGATTAATTTATTATCATAATGATTTCCAAAGTTGGAAAAACTGTTAGAAAATGTTAAAATCAATTCAAATATGAAAATAAGATTAATTAATTGTCTTTTACAATATTCATCGTATAAAAACTGAGAACTCTTCTTATATACAAACAGCTCCTTTTAAAACTGTCTAGCCCAAATAAACAGAAAAAACTATAGACAAAAGAAATGAAGATTTTTTAACTTATGTTTTTTGCATTGTTATTCATGTATACATATTAATAAAATTATTGTTAAATGGTAACATATTGGGGGATAGTTTCTGTACTTTTATATTCACCAAAAACCAAATTGCAAGAGGTACATGTATCTTGTATCATGAAAATCTGTACAAGAAAAAGATGGAAATTCCTTGTCTAAGCATATAAACATGTTTGGGCATGTAATTCTAAATTATTACACTCATTTATTTGAAGTTAAACAGTGAGAAACGGCTGAAAGATTAACAAATTAAATGTATTATGTAAGCAGAATTAATTGGCTATCAGCAATTAATGTACTAACCAATTGCAATTATTTACAGTTTACAAACAATGTTTTTTGAATATACATTGTACACATACATGTAAAAAAAAAAAAAGGGGGGGGGAGACCTGATTTATACATGTACTTCTCAATTTCTTCTCAATGCAAATATAACTGATCAAAAGCTGATCACAGAAAAATCTATTTATTTAAACTGAACTTTATTTATTTCATAACGAGTGATAAACATGTTCTAAACTTATATTCATATCTTTCGTATGCACGTATGTTAGTGTGAGGGAGTCATTGATGTGGGAGGAAGCCGGAGTGCCTGGAGGAACCCACATGTCCAAGCGGGTGACCACAATACACTACCACAAACAACCACTGTCGATCACAGGGATCGAACTCGGGTTGCAGCAGGGACAAGCGAGTGCATTGTCTTCTGCACAACTTGAACACTATTCATTTGCAAACATGGTGAACAGCATTGACAGATAAGATATGATTACGTTGTTTATTTTTGTATAATAATAACCACATAATCAAGAATGGCGTAATAAAAGGTTATTTCATGCTGATCAGGCATTCAGGGACATGGGACTCAATCATCAACAGCAAAATTCAGGACGGTGGACTATCTGTCAAAGATATGACATTGTAGGCTTCAACCAATCAGTGAGAGATATTTGACAATGGCACTCTAATATATAGTTCTGAATGGGCAAGACATGCAGTTCCAGTAAAATACTTTTGATGCAGATATCAAAAACAATTTGAACTACTGAGAAGGACAGTCACTGTTATCTCCTCAAACTAAAAATATCAAATGATTTGAAAATTCCTTGCACAACATTTTGAAATTGAGGTTCTATATTTTCTTAGGAGGTTAGCATTTTTTCGGTGCAGCCATATTTTATAAATTATAGCTGGGTTAAGTGTTGTGCAAGCTCAAAGTATTATATGACACTGAAAAAAAATAGAGATGTCTCGACATGTTAGACACCATTTGTGTTGAGTTATCCTTCTATATATCCCACACAAAACATTACCAAAAAAATTGATCATTCTTAATGTGTAAACTTCCCTATTAGTTCACAATAAATTAAAGCCTAAATTTGCTTCGGATGATATTGAATTATCCTTAAATTGAATTTTTTTTTAAATAACTTGTTCCATAATTAGTTTCACAAAATAGTCTCAATTTGCCTATTAATTATTTCTTTAAAATTCATTGTACAATGTACGGTTACATCTTTTTACATGTATTTATTCCAAATAGTCAAACTTGTTTTGTAGGAACACAAGCAATGTTTATGTTTTGTGGGATTGCTATTGTTCCCATAGTTTGTAAACAGGTCAAAAATCTTTTTCTCTATATGTCCAGCCTGCTTTTAAAACCTTTTTTATTTTAATTATCTTTTATTACAAACTGTAAATCTGACTTACCAAAGCCTAACCAATTTGACATCTTCTTTAAAACACCTTGTGGTTTTGGAGAGAAACTCTGGTAACATTTCCTAAACGAATCTAAAAATGTGCTGATATTCTTGACATCAAAGATGACAACATGGATTTGTTTGAGGTTGGAGACTTTGTCCTTGACATTAATAATGGCCTTGAAAAAGTGTCTAGCCAGATCCTCTGTAGCCAATCCAAAAGCTGAAAAAAACAATATCACATTGTATTTCTGAGCAACTGTCGTTGAACCAGCTTATGTGAGAATAAATCTTTTAAAAAAGTCATTCTACTGGATGATGGTCAAATGATTTATGCAAGCGATTTAATAACTATTGCTTATCTCTCACAAATCTGTTGTTAAGTAATTTTGCTTATTGTAGATATGACATACATTTAATAGGTATATTTATTCAGATATTGACTATTTTTCAGATTTTCGCCAATTCCCATACCTTGACCAAGTGTAGGGAAGGCCATTGACTGACCAACATTTGAGTTTTCAATTGTTAATAGGCATTTAGTAATTTTCTCTTCCCAGGTTTCCTTTTGAGTCTCTGCATCAAGATGAAGAATGTAACGACAATTTAGATTCTCTGCTATAGTAACAGCCACTCCATTAGACTTCAGATCACTCTCTATCAAAATAACAAAAAATGCATGCTATTTTTCCTCCCAAGAACTAATTATTACGAAGTACGTTTATTAATAGCTTTCTTATACATGATTTATCAATTTCTGAAAGGAGTCTTTACTCTTTAGGTCTTAAGGGGGTTTAAAGGTCTCCATAGAGATGAAGAAAAACAAGAGACCCATGCATATAAGATATAACAGATTATTTAGTTCTTGAAAATAATAATATTAACAAACTCATCTTATTCTTAATTTTCCTTATTACCCAGAGAAGAAGTCAAAAATGTCCCAAAAAAGTAGAAAAATATTTACATGTACAAACAGAAGGATTCTGGACAATATGAGATCAGCTTAGATGAGATTATTATTATTATATTAATGCAAAATTAACTGATAGACCTAGAAGTACATACTACGTAGCTCCACTTCTTGCTGTAGTCGCGTTCCTCCCTTTTTAAGAATGATCTTTGACACCAAACCTAATAGTCAAATACACAATTTTCTTTCAATATAATTAAAATGATTTTGACTGCCTATTAACTTTAGTAAGCATCTTTTGTTATAATATGAATAAATGACTTCATATAAAAAAAATCATCAACAAAACAATTATACAATACATCTGTATGCATGCACATCCTTGACAAATTTCATATGATTAAATGTAAAATCTCTGTGTTAGAAAACTATGATTTTAATTCTATATGTACACAGAGTGGTAGATTGTGTATTACCTCTTGTCAGATCAAATTGTGGATTTGTACTGTTTACGATGACATCTACATTTGCTTTAGTGATGTCCCCTTGATACACTCTTAACTCCAGGTGGTCAAAGTCAATAACAATTTCATCAGAGTCAGAGAGATCGCTGCTGGAATTGTTACCATAGCTACCCCCTTGAGCTGAGGCTCCGCTGCCTAAAATCCAAGCAATAAGGAAAATTCATAAACATTAAGTGAAAAGTTTAGATATCTCTCAAGAGGGCTTGATAGATGGTCACGGCCATTTTAGAATTTTCTTCTTTGAGAAGAAAAAGTCTGTGTAAGGATATAAGAAAAAGTTCAATTATGTTTGGAATTTTTCTTTTAAAATTGAATTAGCCAATATCATGTTTAAAAATAAAGAGTAGATCTAACAGTAATATTTTTACCACCTATGACTTATAATGACTTAACAGTATATGTTTTAAATGTACTGTACCTTCTATAATGATAACATAAAACATTTTTTTTAAATTGCAACTTTATTGTATAGGAAAGGTTGAAGCATAGAAATTGTTATAGGTAATATGAATTAGTTTACATCACAATATTTATCAAGTACTACTTCAATGATATGTCGTCATCAACACTGTATAGTATATATAAATATCATTGAACAAACACTGAACAAGCAAAGGGCTTTTCCTCAATAATTTTTAAAAGCTGAATAGTGAGTGAATGTTGATGGCATTATTGCAGCACATGTACACACACAAGAACAAAGTGAATTATGAGTAAATTCTTTTCAATTCAAACAGTTGATACAATGTGAAACCTACTGTAAATAAAAACACTTCAACACACAGGCTTTGCATGCTATTACAGTAAAACACGCTTATACCAAATTGCCAGGGAAAGGAGATTTCCCTTTGCTATAAGCGTAATTCGTTAAATCTGTCAAGTTTACAACATGTAATTGGTTCACGGGAAATGAAAATCACTTCACTGTAAGTGTTAATTCGTTATAAGCATGTGTGCTATAACCGTGTTTTAGAGTACCGGTATAATATCAATGATGTGGTTTTTTTTAAAAAGTTATCACTTTAAGACATTCTTATAACAATAGCAATAGATTAAAAAAGCATCTACTTTAAACACTTATTAACAATGCCTATTTATCTAATTTAAAACAATCAAAGACAGGTTAAACAAGAACTGCATTATCACAATTTTAATTATCACAATTTATGGTACACATTGAAGTCATGATTTATATCATATAAAAATTAAAATCATAACAGATTAACAGAAAATATGAAATATATGACAACATAAAAAAAACATTATCACAGATTCTCTTCAAATAAAATCCTCAATAAACAAAATACAATTCTTCAAACTTCTGCATGCTAAATTTTAAGGCACATATTAAATCATCCTAAAGTAGCTATTTAATCTTCATACATTATACATGGATTACTATTAAAAAGATTTTTAATATGGCATTCAATGGCAAGCATTTTACAACAAGTTGAAATGGAAAATGTGTAAAAATGTTGGAATTTAAAGTAAAAATTTGAGTAAAAGATCAGAGCTTAAAATGAACATTCATGATAATATTCATATTCTTTAGTTCTTCATAATACATATATAAGTCATTGACGCATACCAAATGGTATTATAAGCATTCCAAGATTATTTCACATTTCCCAACATAACATAAAGCCAAATATTTGATATCAACAAATAATTCCAAGATAATTAAAAGTTTATCAAACATTGCTGAGGATAAGACAACATCATTGCATACTATTAGAAATATTTTAATCTTTCAAACACAATGCCAAGCAACTTTTGATAAGTTTAACTCTGGAATATTTGATCTTTCAAAGCTTTAAATTTTAAAAACAAAATCACATCTGCAGTAACATGTATGGCACCAAAAAATACTCTGTTGTAAGGATGCATATTACAAAAGTACAACCAAACAAACATAAAACAATAATATTTACCGTAACTTTAAAGATATAAACATGATAAAATGTTAAATCAAAAAGTACAGTACTATCAATTCAATTCCAAGAAAAAAGTCTGATCTATACCACTATGAAAATTACTGCATGACCACCTATGTACAGCACTTTACCTTTATTAAGAAAAATTTTGAAGCAATGTTCCAAAAGATCAAAGATAGCTATTTTGACACACAGAACAAAGTCCTATAGCAGGGTTATCACTGGGAAAGCTCTGGCATTTAAAACAGATGGTGATATTATACTCCTTCTCCCGCAACTGTTTCACTCGAGTAGAGCTGGGAGGAAAAGGTCTGCATGTATTGGTCTGCAGACACTCCAGCAAGAAGGGTCTCATCTTTTTAGAATCCCAGTAACATTTAGAAGGATCCTTGCCAAGCGCAAGAGCAAACATAGCTGCCACAGCAAATAATCCACAGTCGCAGCGATTTTCTTGTCTCTGATAGGCGGGCATCAGAACTTGAATGGTGTTGTTATAAGACGGTACCAAGGTGACGATACAGTTCCTGGTGTCTGCATTCAAAATCCTGTAGCAGCTGTCGAAGACTCGTACATGATGATGGTCCCATCCCATGTTTGAAAGCAGGATCCAGTGGTTGCCCTTTGTGTTAATGATCTGCAAGAACTTCCCTGGCTGTCTATTTAGTCCATGCTGGCCAGGTACTGAGGCAACACAGGTTTCTTGTAAGCCTTTTACTTCTGGATAAGATTGCTTCACTATAGCCATTGCCTTATCCATAATCGTGTCATCCAGCCAATCAGATGAGTACACTTTGTTCATTCCTGGGGATGATGAGGATTTCTGTAAAGTTCGTTTTCTAGCCTTAAGTCTTTGCAAGTCAGGAGATGACTGCATTCTTCTGTACCTACTGGCATTAACTCTGGCACTAGGAGGAGGTAGAAGTTGAATTTCACCAACTTCATCAACTTCAGTTTCAGAATCAGATTCACCAAGACCAAAAGTTGGCTCTCCATATTGTAATGGTGACCTGTCATAAATTCCCCTTCGAATATTCTCCTCTCGTCTTCTTGTCAATGAGTAGAAATCAGGAAATTTTCTTGGACCCTCAAAGTTTTCAGTGCTTAGCTCCCATGTAGAATGTGGAGTCTTCTCTTCCATCAAACCTGATAAATGTAAAGATATTTGCCCAATTAGCAAGCGCAGTAAACAATAAGAGAGCTTACCGGTTGAACTAACTGGGCAAATATCCTCGACTTTATCAGAGATATGGAACAGAAAATGAGGGTTTAATCGGGTTAAGTTGGAAAGTGAGCATACATGAGACGGACTTACCACTGCTTTGGCCAGAGGATGGATTCTGAGACCTGGGCCCTAACTGTCGCCCATGACGACCGCCTCCACCCCCTCCTCCCTGCCTCCTTTCTTCAGTTTCAAATGCCTGTAAATGAAAACGGTAAATATTCTTACACATGTACAAAAAAAAAACTTTTGTTCCTCATGGGTTAAAATATCTTTAAAATAATAAAAGTCTGTTGATCAATAATCCTAGTTCAAATAGATAAAAAGATTTACTATAACCCCGCCAAATATTATCTATAGGTACTGTGAACAAGCTCACAAATGATATTCCCCTCTTAAAAAAATATAATAACTCAAGTACCATTATTTCCCTACTGAAAAGTTATGGATGCATCCTTTTCTTATAGTTACCTTGAACTTGCAAAAATGACCAAAACTTACAATCAGGACATTAACAGGCCTCAATCTTTGTGCCAAATTTTAGTTTTGATCATGATCCATTACAAGATATGGCGCCTAATCAGGAAATATGCATTTTTTTTAAATAATGACCTTAAACTTGCACAACTGAACCTGAGTCAAGTTCATTACAACACCCTCAGGTCATAGAAATCTTAATGTGAAGTAAGAATTTCCAATGTTTCTAATTAAGAAAAGTATAGGCTGGACACAAAAAATAATTTTTTTCTTTTACAATGATCTTGAACTTGCTCATATAACCATATGTCAAAATCATGCCACACCCTCAACTCATAACCAATCTTTGTGTGATGTATGAACTTCCAATTTTTTTTTCCATAAGAAAGATATAGTAGAAAGGTAGAGATTGGACATAAATAGTGAACTTTTTTTATTTTCAATGACCTTGAACTTGCTAAAATGACCTTGGGTCAGAATTGTGAGACACCCTTAGGTCATAAGCAATCATTGTGTGTTCACATGTTCAAACCAACAAGACCAATCTGTACACTGATATCATCAGCTGTTCCTACCTTCACAGTTTCTGTATCCCTATCATACAACACAAAGTAGACATCAGAGATCGTAGTGCTAGGATTGCTAGAACCAAAGTTATGGACAATACTGAACATTTCCTTGGCAACAGTTTCCCTCGGGTAACCAAGATTTCCAGTTCCCATGGCTGGGAAGGCCACAGAGGAATGCTGGTTCTGATCCACAAATGTCATGCATTTTTCCATGAATGCCCTCAAAACCTAAAAAGTAAATCATGAGTGGACATGCAGGAAGATGTTAACAAATAATTATACAATATCAAAAAAATTATCAAATCATAATCATTATATCATTTGCTTTAACCTCTGTTTTAAATAAATGATCATTTTAGTCCAAATGTTGTTCCTTTGCTATTCTAAAATTATCTTTAAAATAGCGATCACATTTCTTTTTTAAAAACACAAAAACGTCTGTGAATTGTGTTTTTAGAGAGAATCAATAAACTTGGAAATTTTCCCATCATTTAAATTAAATTATACCTTAAAATCCAGACAAATACATGTGTATCTCATCCGCCCATACCTTCAATGCTTTTCCCTGTTGATCCCAGCCAGGAAGTGATCCGTGACAAATGGACTGACAATAGAGGTTACCACCAGATGTCACTGCTATATCACCGTGTTGGATGCCCTGTGGGTAGTTCTGGTCACACTCTTGTTGTAATATAGGCCCCCCAGCCTTTAGTAGGGAGGCAGAGACGGCGCCATTCCCCAACTTGAGATCCTTAGACGTCGTGTTCACAACCACATCCACCTATTGATGCCATTAATAACTTTATGTGAGATATGAAAAATATGCATGCAATTTGCAATACCGTTGCTATTAAACCAGTATAATCTTATCAAAATAATACTAGCTAGAAAAAAATTAACATGGAAGAGATTGTTTATTTTGCATAAAAAATCCCTTGTAATGATTTTTAAACCAATTTTTTTTGGTAGATAAGGGTGAAATGGTGGCATTCCTTCAGCCATACTAATGAATATAATGTTTATTAAGATTAAACATTATAGATGCTTGTGTATACATGTACATGCATCTCAGACACAAATTAAAAAGAACTACATGGTATAGCTACCTTTTGTTTAGAAATTTGTCCCTTGACAATATGGATGGTGATGTTACCAGCAGCAACAGGTACCACCTTCACAGCTTTCCTGGCTAAAGGAAAAAATTATCTTGCATCTCAATATCTTGTATCTTCCTTAAACTTCAATTTTCCAAACAAATCTGGGTTCAACTGTCTATCACATTGCTTGCTGTGTATTTCACAATAAATAGCTTTTTTATGAATTAATAATATCTGCTTGAAGTCACTGTACATATTTAAAATTGATTTGATTACCATAACTTCCTATTTAATCAAAGTACCGAAGTACTGACGGGAGTTGATTTTATCGATTATCATTTATTTTAAAATCAACGATATGTGATTTTGCATGGCAAGTAGTATCAGTAATCGAAATATTTCTGAGAAATGGTTTGGACCCAGGCAAGATTGAACTCTAGTCTTGTTCTTCCAAATGCTCGGATGTCTCCGTTTATCTCCAACAAGCAAAAGATACTTCATGTTTTGTCGGATATTAACGGAGACAGCCGAGCGTCTGGTTGAACGAGACTACATTGAACTCTAGCGGAGGAATACATACGACTTCAAAAAATATCTAAACTGTTTGTGCCATTTAAAATCTCACAAGGTTTAAATAAGTTTTACTGAAAAACAATGTTTCAGAATACATTGCATCGAATTTATCAATTGTTTTGAAGAACTAAGTGTTGTCAGCGGTATTGATTTGTGCATAGGTCCAAACACTGTTTCACTTTCAGTTTGCTTGAGTAAGTGCATAGGAGAGTTGATTAAAATCAACTCCCAAAAACAAAAAAGTGACAAATTCTTTGTAAAATTACTGTTAACTGAAAAAGAAGGTTGTTTTCAATTTTCAAGGAAAGTTACAAGACCAAGTCCCTGCAAGCAGTTTAGCCCTATATGGGTCACTTTATGTAATTAAAAGAAGACTTTACCAGCAGGGACAGAAGTTTTGCCGGACTTCCACTGACTGCCATGCTCTGGAGCCTTCACTGTGACATCCTTCAGCTCCCTCTTCATGGCGGTGACGAACCCACTCACATTGTCTTCCTTCACATCACACAAGTAAACAGCTTCCACCGGGGAGCCAAGGTTCTCTTTGAAGAAGTCTCTTACAGCCACCACAATAACCCTGGTGGCCTCTCGCACCGGATAACCAAACACACCCGTACATAGGGCTGGAAACGCAATGGACGTCAATCGTTTCTCGGACGTCACCTCCAGACTCTTAATGACTGCCTCTCTAAGGTACTCTTCCTCTTGATTGGTTCCGTTCTGCCAGACCGGCCCCACCGCATGGATGACTCCCTTACACTTGAGGTTCCCTGCGGCACTGAGGTACACCTGCCCCTCCATTAATCGACCTTTCTTCCTGACATAGTCATTGCATTCATCTTGAATAGACCTTCCACCTACAAAATATGATGATATTATATGTACTTGGCAACAACTTCAGTTTGTACTACAATATTTACAGTTAATGAAAAAAACAACATGTACTAAATTGCAGTCTGCTATTTAAAAAAATAATTTAAATACTTCATATCTGTTATGCATTTTTTAAAAGATACATCTTGTGCATGTTTTGTTTTTCGCAATATAAAAATGACAGCAAAAGGACAAATGTCGGATCATTACATGTAGTTTTACTCACCTTTTTCCACAATGAATTTGGCGATACCTCCGATGTGCTTCATGTCTTTGTTGGCTGGATTCACAATCACATCCACATCCAGCTCCAACATATCCACCACCGTGGCAGAGATCTTCTTTCCTTCTTTTGTGACACAGACTGCGAGTTCTTGTCGATTCGCACCAGTTGTCAGCCAGGAACCACTGGTGTCTTCATCAGAGGCACTTTCGTCACTCACCTCGATCACAACTCCCTCGCTTCTTTCAACTTTTCTTAGTTTCTCCTGTCCCCCTGTAGATTCCATGTGTTTCCTTATTCCTGCTTTATTAATTGAATGTGTCTGTTTTTCCACTCCTTTTACAATTTTATTAATGGCATGTTTGGCTTGATTTAGTCCTGTCTGGGTTGCTTTTATCACAATTCCAGTATCATTTACTACTACATTGACTTTCTCCTGTTGATGATTAATACCAACATTTTGAAGGTCGTTTGCACAATTCATCTGTAAGTACCTCATCATGGCTGGTTCCAAATTTAAGCTTTCTTCAAATATGGTATTTGCTAACATAAAGTCTTCAATGAACTCCCGAGCTAAGCCTTCCCACTGGTCTGTACACAGGATGATAATTCTCCCCTGATCTGCCTGGGCTATTATCTTGATCAAACCTTGCCCATTATTCTCAATCTCTTCAACTTTACTCTGCCATTCTCTGGTTGGAAGTAAAGCTTTGGACTCATTTTTCAACTGAATCGGGGTTTCTTTTACAGACTCCTTGATGAGATGTGCTGCTTGCACAGCCTGCTCATCTGACATTGAAAAAACTGTCAATGTCTCTTCTTCTTTACAAAACTCCCAAATCCCAATGATGTTTCTCTCTTTCATTTTAGAGTTTACATACATATACACTGGCTGCTGTTGCAAGAATTGCTTTAGAAGCTTCGAAAACTGTTTAACTTCAGTTTTGACGACTTTTGATGTAAATTCATACATTTCCACTATGGCACTGGTGACTTCTCCACTAAGTCCTTCAAATTTGACCAAGTTTTTACCGATGTCATATTTTAATGAAATGTCTTTATATTTCTTTTGCAGTACCTGCTCAAACTTGCAGAACTGTAATATTAGCACTAGGTGCCTTTTCAGCTGTTTCTCTTCCTGCATTTGCTGTTTCTTTCTGTCTAGTTCTTGATCAACCTTTTGAATGATATCTGACACTTGTTTGGACACATCAGTCACTGCCTGTTTGTGACCCGTCACATAAATTTCATGATTACTTTTCTCCAAAACAACAGCCACAGCATCTGGGTTACTAATGGTTAAGGACTTCAGCTCACTTAAAACCAAAGGAAATGCCTCTTGTAATGTAGTGTGCTTGCAAACATGTAGAAGATCTAAAAATTTGCTGAGGTTCTCTTTTACTTTTGTTTCCCAATGCCTGGCAATCTTTCGGCAATCTTTTGTTTCTGGAGTCAAGGTGCACTCCACAGTGAGAGAATTAGATTTGGACTTTTTAGGCCAGATAGGCTTCCCATAAACAGCCTCCAACTGTTTCTCTACTGCCTGCTGATTTGGAGGCGATTTGATGAGAAACTGCAGCTTTTTCGGATCAAAGTCGGAAATCTCCAAGGAAGCAGGGGTTTTAAATGGCTCATCATCACTCTCTACTTGTCCAAGGCATTCATAATATATCTTTACATCTAAATCCTGTTCATCTATTCGATGAGGTCTTCTGCATACTACATCCACAGCTGTAAAAAAAAAAAAGTGAATCCACACTTTAACCAATAGACAAGCTAGTAAGTATTTTATGCATGTTTAAAAATAGATTTATACATTTTGTAAATTTACATATCATTCAAACACAATTTTCCATTGTAAATAATTTTGATAACCAAAGCAAAATAACTTCATTTAAGCATGTAGAATAGTCATTAAAGTTCATTTCCTTTAAATTTTGTTGGGCAATGTTAATACTTTATAAGTTTACAATTATAGCCACCTAAAAATGGTTGTTTTTCCATTTCAAAGCAAGTAATGAAAAACAATGTACTAGGGTCATTAAAAAAATATGAAGACTTTTGTCAAAACTATGCTACTTAATGTTGCATTATAAATTTGGTAGACATACCAGTAATTTAACAGTAGTTTCAAACAATTTGCAATAAAAAAAATTAGTATATTATTTCCTTTATTTTTTAGAATTATCAATTCTAATTCTGCAAAAATGAGTCCACGGCTCACAGACAAAATTTGTGTTATGTCAACAATAAACCATATAATGTTGAAAGTAATATCTCTATAAATTGGACTTAAAACCAAATTATATTGAAAACTCAAGTTAAGAATTGTCATGATATTCTATGTACCAAATAATGATGGGATGATTTGTTTTGTTTAACAGATATCAGTAACCAAAGACAGATAGTCCTATATGAAATTGACTAAAACATTGACATCACAGGCGGTCACAGTGCAGCGAAAAGTATAAACAGTATGAATCTAACTGTCATGTCTTAACCTTACCGTGCGCAGTGGTAACAAAACATGCTGTTTTTAAAATCGGGTAACAAAAATAAATTTTCATGGAATGAAACTTCGTATATCAATAAAATAAGTTTTGTTGCATAAATTAATCTGTTAGTTATGACTTTTCTGAAAAAATATATGATAGACATCAACATTGTCTTCATATTTTTTGTTTGACCCTCGTAGTTCACATCTCAAGATATCTCTACTGACTGAGCTCCCTCCTTCGTTTTTTAAACTCAAATTAACAGCATATCTATTTTTTATTCATCATTAAAATTTGAAATACTTTTTTTAGATGGTTAACTGGTTGCCAGTTTCTAAATGATACATGTAGCTAGGTCAAAATATCAATTATATTTTTATACCAGAAAATATTGTTAGAATGATAATTACCTTCCGGTTCCTCAAAATACACCAGACAGAACCCATCTAGCATTTTGACATCCAACACCCCACTGACACCACTTCTTTTTTCATTGTCGAAGTAAAATTCAAGTGTATCTCGAGACGTCCTCTCTGAGATGTTTCGTACAATGGCACAGTTTGTGATAGGGACTCGAGATATTTCAAGATGAGATTTGTCCAGAGTTCTCTTTTTACAAGCCAGTTGTAGTTTCTCAAAATCTGTTAAAAAAGACATTAAAAAGGGGCCAAGACTTAATTCTAAAGTACCAACACAACACTATACTTTTATCCCTTGCCTTCTGTTTTAGAAGCTATACCATTCTAATTTTTTGTTTTAAGAAATAACGAATTATATATACTGTAGTTTGTGTCAAGCCTCGACTTTATATTAAAATGAACTGAAGGCATATATCATTAAAATAATGATGCATCATATTGAGTCAATCAACCATTTGTATTTTGCATCCAGAAGAGTTCTCCTAGCTGTTTTTAAACACATAGAATCATTAAATAATATTTATCTCAACTTTAGTATAGCTTCTGACCTATATCTTCCTCAAATGTTATAAGAGCCGTTCCCTCCAGCTCCCCATACTCGATACTGACAGGTGTTATGTTGGTTTTGGCCTCCAGAAAGTTCTCCAGTCCATCTTTGGTTGTTTTCTCACTGATGTTTGTTATGAAGACTTTGTTGGAGTACATTGGCACTGGCTTTGGTGGAGGGGGTGGAACATACCGGCACACTTCAATGGCTGTTCCATCAATCTTGTGGTGTTTTTTTAGAACCTTTTCAATAGCTAAAAAAAGAGTTTATTTAGATTAGTATAAAGTAAAAATAGGTTGATAGTTAGCCACTAAATATAGACTAATTTCAAATCAAATATGTCTATCAACCTTTATTATCATTATTTTTTTAAAAGAAACATCAATAAGGTACATTTTAATTTCATTTGGGCTAAAATAACTGGTATCAAACGAACATATAGACATTTGCACCACTAAAAGTTACTTGAAAATATGGTAATTCTTATGACTAAAACTTTTGGCTTTATGTGACCATGCAGACATCAACTTTTTTCATGTTGGCATAATAAAAAAACACAGAGGACAATACTATACAACAACAAAAGCAAACCCTCAAAATTGTTTATTATGCTTTTTGATAAAATAAGAAGGAACTTTAACAAATACATGTATATATGTGTCTGCACTGTCAGTAATCTAAAAAATAAAAAACAATCCTTCATTCAGTTTCACAAACTTTGTCATTTCTCTTCAGTCAGTACTACACTGAGACTGAATAACATACATGTATCTACAAGTATACAAACATTTTAAAAATGTGCAGTTACCTTGATCATCTTCAAATCTGATGTAAAACACCCCATCTCCTGCTTCCATGCTCTTTATTTCTCCGCCCCCTGATCGACGAGTGTTTTCAAAGTACATCATCACTGTATCCTCACTTGTCTTAGAAGACACGCCTCTAACTTCTAGAATGTTTTCCGAGTTTTTGCCAGCTTCTTCTGAATAGTCTTCAACTCTAACATCTGGGCGGAATTCTTCTACACCAATTTGGACTCCGTTATAGAGAATTGGTAATTTTCCAAGAACTCTTTTCACAGCTATTGAACAAAAAATATATTAAAAACATAAGAGGTAAAAGTCTGCGGATTTACATGATAGTCAATTATAAGTTGCATGTATTTTACGTAAATTGAACATAATTAACCCTCAAAATTTTTCACATCTGATATTCAGGTAAAGAATTCAGATTTCGCAAAATCATCGAAACAAACAATCATGCATTTACCATGTAATTCACTTCTGATAATTCATATGTAATGAAAGTTACATAAAATCCTTGCGACAGGTTTTATCACTTGCACTCGACAATATTTTCATGTATGTCAACCACAGAATTTTTTTCCTCTTTTAAGAACCTCTTAAGGCTTTTAACAGTGTATTTCAAGTAGACCAAAACACCAATAGGTATAACATATAAATCAAAATCATATGACTTAAGGAAATCTTACCTTCAGGCTCTTCAAAAGTAATAACAGCTGACTTTGTATCTGGGTCATACTCCAAGTCTTCTACCGATCCACCACCACTTTTACGACGATTCTCAAAGAAAAACAGCAAAGCATCCTTGGAAGTTCCATCCGGAATATTGGTCACTTTTATCATGGCTGCCTCTATTAAACAATAAAAATCATATAGGAATTCAGCCTCATATTTTTAGATTAAAACTCTTGTCTGAAGACATAGACAAAGCATTTTCTAATAGATTACAATACCTGATTTGCTGGTCTCCTGTTCCGACTCATCGGCCTCTTGGACCTCTTCGTCTGGAGCACTGGGAGTTACTGATTCTCCATCACTACTTTGAAGGTCTGAATAGCTCTGCTTTAATTTAGTGGCTGAAAACAAAAATATAGTGGACATACCGCTACTTATATATGTATCTTCTCCTCTTCATTAACAAGTTTCCACATTTTCTTAAATTACGTTTGCGTCTTTTTTTAAATTTGGTATCATGAGCATAAAAAAGGTGAGATGCTTCATGATAGCTTTGATTTGAAAATGGATCTCTCAAAGATCTAGACTTTTTTCAAACGTGTCTTAATTGTTCCATGCTAATTAGGTCACTGTCCCTTCCTAATCAACAATCTGTATGTAATATGCATCATTAAAGAGACAGTACAGCTGAAAACACATGTGTGAATAACTTCAGATTTACCCATTGTTTCGTTAGGAAATAAGAAATAACGTTGATTGTAACAGTTGAAATAGATAAAAATCCCTTTCACATACCTAATTAATGTAATTATGAGCTTCCTGAAATTTAAGAGTCGTACAAACCGGAATAATCTTATATTGTTTATTTGTACCACGTGGATTTTGATTGACAGTAATTGACACGTGCTGAAAACTACAAGATATTCTCCCGACTACGATCATCGTGGTATACGAGGTAAAAAGGACTCTCTAAACGGAACACATGATCACTTTCTCGATAATCTATTAATGGTTTTCCAATTTCGGTTCATTTTAAAATGAACAGACATAAATGAGTCAAATAACCCCTCAAGGGGCCTCACTTACAAAAATAAATTTAGGTTGTAGTCAACTCCTATGACAAGCACGCAAAATACATGCTTACAAAAAAAAATATTGTGTTATTTTAAAAACTTTGAACAACTATTACCAGGGAGAAGTAGAAAAGACATATTTTTATCAACAAACATGTACAGGAGAATCTTCTCGAGCCCTGCATGTGTTTTGTTTACAGTAAATACGCATGCGTAATAGTATAGAAGGCTGACCCCCTAACATGTTGCGATGTATTTATGTGATAGGTTATACGTAATTACTAATTTTAATGAAATAATTAGATTTATTTAAGGGAGAACTTTGTAATTTTCTGAAAGTTTATACATTCATGAGTAGTACAAAAATACCGAACCCGATTGGAAAATTTTTTCAAGTCGGTTTTTTTATAAGATGCGCTGTACTGTCTCTTTAATATATATTTTTATTTCTACAAACAGTTAATTCAATAATTAACTGAACTGATATCTTTCATTAAGAAACATTTAATTGGTGTCCTCAATGACACAATTATATAAAGTACCTTTATTCAAAACTTTTAATTGATCTACAAAATTAAAAGAGATTTCGGATACTATTAGCCACTTAAGACCGTATTAATGTACCACAAGAGTGAAGAAAACAAAGCTGTTTTTTTTTCATTCATAGCCCAAAAACTGTTACACCAAAAGATATAAGATGTTTTATATAACTCAATTTTAAGCAAAAAATTGACTAAGAAAATTTCAGTCGATGATTGATATGATTATCATATTAAAGCAATAGTGAAGTATTCAAATACTCATTGACATCCCAAATAAATTTTTTTTGACATACCAGTATTTTCTAGGGAGTCTTGCAATGAGCTACTTTTTTCCTCGGTAAGAGTGTAAGGAGGCGGTTGTGCAGCTGTTGCCCCTTCAGTACCAGGCATTCCACCATGCATTTGGTAAAACATTTGCTGCATATGCTGCATCTGCAGCCACAGTTGCTGGGGATTAGGGAAGTTCCCAGCTTCTGGTGGTACATTCTGTCCCACTGCTCCTTCCTGCGGATACATGTTGGGAGGCATCCCCTGCATGTAAAACTGATGCATGAATGGATAATGACCAGGATTCATAGGGTTCTGTTGTCCTGGGGTTGCAGCCATTTGTTGACCCATGTATTGCTGAGGACTAGGCATAGGCATATTTTGAACACTGGGCGTATTGGCATATACATCATTTTCCTGGGCTGATTGTTGACCAGATGGATACTGCATAGGCTGCTGGAATGCGCCATCCTATAAAACGATAGAACAATTATATTGAGCATATGTTCATTTTACATGCATACAATAACATTTTAGTTCAAAAGGTATGCCTCAGTTTAATTTTTGTAAGTTTGATTATTATTATAGTCCGGTTAATATAATAATTTTTCCTGACAAAATAACTATTATATTAAGCGGAGTCCACTAGATATACCACAAATCTTTCCCATTCATTTGGAATGTCGCAGGTGTTGTTGCTTCTTTCAACATTCAGATTTCTTCCTTGGTAGATAATGCCATGATTCTCCAAATGTTTTTTATTTTCTGAAACAAAGTTTTACTATCTTAATGCTAAAAAGTTTGAACAAACATTCATAAAAATAACCTTGAAAAGGTTTTTTGAGTCTTAGGTAACTGCAAATGAAGGTATTGTGAAAAAGACAAAGTTAATTTTGTTATTTGAGCATATTTCATACGGAATTCTCGATTTAACTTTCGTTTTGAAAGTTTTGCTTTTAGGCCTATAACATTTTTATTTTAAATCAAAAGTATACAGTTAATAGTTTACGGACTTAACAGATTAGACAATAAAACACACACAAGAAAATCAAAATGTTAAATAATTCCTTATCTACAAACCTTCATTATTAAGAAGCACTAGGAGCCTATTTCCGCCCCTTTGATCTGCTGGGTCAGGTACAGAAATCGCCTGGACAACCCCATCCACAGCCCTCACGAGTTCCTCGGATCGTATTGTTTCTGTATCATTGCTGTACACATAAAGACAACGTGGGGACAAAAGATCTCTCCAATTACTCTCAGACATTATCCAACGTAGTTCCCTTCATCCCTATAGTAATATCACGGCCATGGTTATCGATTTTACTTTCGTTTTCGATTAATTTTCTGAGTACTCCGAATTTCAGAAAGTTGTAGTCTGACTCCCGAGCCCGATTTAATTTGTTAACAGATAACGGAGCTGGTCAAAGTGTGTGTGTTGAGGGGGGGGGGGGGGGGGGGTAAGGGTTAAAAATATTGTTACAATCTCGCCCTCTTCCATTCACTTCTTATCAATTTAGGTCATCGTATGTTGATGATTTCCAAAGGTGATGTAAAATGCCTTATAAAGCCTAATTAAGTAACGTTCTTTATTACAAAGTTTGCACAAACTTAATATGTACAATACAAAAATATTAATTTGACTTTCTGAATCTGATTTTAAACAGTTTTCTACCTCCGAACAAAGATCGAATAGCTACACATATCGTATTAGGCTGAATATAACTGAATATAACTGGTAAATAAATTATTATAGAAGCATTTAAAAAGAGCTCGGACTTTGGGTAGTTGTGTGAAACAGCGATGTGACGTAGGTCTGTCTATTTCATTGCTGGCCATTCAGCCACAGCTCTCTGAAATCAACAAGATTTGTCTGGCTTTTGGGCTAAGACTACGCAGTCGGTGCATATTTCACTTGAAACCGCGTCATTTATAATTTGTTTTGACGCAAGAAATTGGAGGGTTCGTCCAACTGAAAGTCCAAGGTCTTGTTAAAATGGTTCTATGTATGTGTATACGTCATGCACTTGTTATTTATTAATGGTCTTTTGATAATTATTGTCACGTGCCGCCTCCGCAAGCCGTATACACTGTGCATGTCTTCTTCTGGGTGGTCAGATGAAATGAAACAACATTAACTAACGTTATTTGAGGAGCCCTGCTCAGCAGAACACACAGCATCAAGTGCTCGCACTGGTATCTGAGCCAACAACTTTCAGTAATTTGTTGACGAAAGGCAGCGGTATGTGAATCATGCAGCAACCTAAACTATGAATCGTAGGCCAAAGACACATTAACAGATTAACTATTTCTTACCTTTTTTAAATAAATAAATATGGATACCATAACTTATAAGTTGAAATGCTACACCAACTATTTTATACGAAATTTTATGTATATTTTAAGAGAAAGTAAAAAATTTGGTTTTTCAATACAAGTAATTAACACACTGTAGAGTTTAAAATTTGTTGGAAATGCATGTTATTAATATCTAATTAATAATTTCCAGTAATGTCAGGGAGGAGCCGTTCCTTAACTCTATTCTTATGACATGTGATTATCACACCACACAGGCACGTATAGCATCGGGGGGGGGGGGGTGCCCCCTCCCTTTTTTTGCGCAGCAAAGATTTTTCTTTATTTTACATACAAAAAATTGATTCAACATGGAGTCCCCCCCACCTTTATGGGACGATGTAAAAATTGAATTTAAAATAAGGAAATAAACAGTGAAATTGAAGTGCAAAGTACACCCCCCCCCCCCCCATTAGGATTTTCAGGATTTTGTAAAGTAACTTCCTCTTCTTCTTTTTTCCAAGTTTTTTTTATGAGTCTGCCCCCCCCCCCCCCCCCCCAACTTTAAAAAACGATGCTACGTGCCTGCCATAAAGCAAGATAAACACAGAAAAGATCTGATCATCTGGAGAGAGAGAGAGAGAGAGAGAGAGAGAGAGCTGATGTTGACATACAGATAATGAGAGTGTATCACTTCAATGGTGTTTATCAAATGTAGCTTTCATATATTATAATAGTCGGGTAATTTTATCAATAGGTGGAATATATAATCGTTTCATTCCATTGTGATCATTGCTGCAGGTTGTTCCAAAACGGATTTGGATGTATACTAGTATATGATTTTTTAACAGAAAGTTGTAAAGAAAAATACCTTTCCATACAAAATAAATATAAATGGATTATGAAATTCCGTTTTGTAAAAAAACCCACAAGACCACCCGTCACGTGATAGAATGTAGCAGTGTTGTTTCGGCCATTGATTTTTTACAGAGAGAAGGAACACATCGCCATTCAAAGACCTGAAACCTTAATAAACTCAAAACTTTATTTGGTTTAATGCTCTTTACATACTTCTTCTGTGTAGTGTATTTAATTTCAGCCGTGGTAGCTGTGAATGAATAGAATTCCCGCCTTCGTGGCTAAAATCATGATAGTTTGGTCTTACAAAAACTGTTTCTCCCACCGCCATTTGCAACAAAAGATACTTTACATCACCAAAAAATAAATAAAATCACACAGATTACGAAACTTTTGATAGATTTAAGATTGATGAAAGATTTGAGACAGTCACGGGATCAACGGCCAGTTCCTCCAAGTTGTCATGGAATTTAAAAACCAAATTCGAAATATTTTATATTTGATTTTCATTAAATCAATGTTTTAATAATTCTTATATATCCGAAATCAAAACATGTACAAATGTAATATATTTGCCGAACACTAAAGGCCTTCTGGCGGTTGTAAAGTGCTTTGAGTGGATTATGTTAGAAAAAAGTATAAGCAACATGTTTTATTGTCAAATAAAAACAAATAGATCTAGACTTTTGAAGGTAAAATAATACAAGGCTTCTGTATGTTGGAACTATATATTGTTCGTAAAATGTATAATACAAGTATATTTATTGAAAAAGAACTTCCTTATTAAATAACATTCGAAGGTTGTATTTCTGCCGATTATAACACATGGCGATTTTCATCGCTTCTAATACTAATCAAAGTACTGAAGAACTGACGGGAGTTGATTTTGTCGATGTTTATTTATTTTAAAATCAATGATATGTTATTTTGCATGACAAGTGCAGGTAGTTTCTAATTTGTATTTGAATTACGCACATTTTTTTAATATGAATTTTTGGACTTTTTCGACAAGAATGTCGAGAAACCCCCATATGAATCATGTTGAATAATATTTAAAGATAAAATTAATTCAATCAAACTATGTATCAGTAATAGAAATATTTCTCGAAAATTGTATGGATCCAAGCAATATTGTACTTTAGTCTCGTTCAACCAAACGCTCGGCTGACACCGTAAATCTCCGACAGAGAGACTCTCTGCTTGTCGGAGATTTACGGAGACAGCCGAGCGTCGAGTTGAACGAGACTATATTGAACTCTGGCGTAGGAATACATACGACTACAAAAAATATTTATATTGTTCGTACCATTTAAAATCTGTCTATTTTCAAGGTATTTATAAATAAGTTTCCTTGAAAAACAATGCTTTAGCATACATTACATCGAATTCATCAATCATTTTCAAGAACTAAGTCTTGGCAGCAGCGATGATTTGTGCTGAGGTCCAAACACTCTTTCACTTTCGGTTTGTCTGAGTAACTGCATATGAGAGTTGATTAAAATCAACTCCCAAAAAGGCACACCAGAGATATATTTAGTTTTAATAAGTTTGCTGTTTATGGATGGCCGTGGTCATTTCAGACAATATTAATTTCCTTTAGACGAAGAGCTTTACATAAATATATGGGATTATATTCAACTTTTAAATTAAAAATTATTTGGAATTTTTCTTAACTATTCTTTTTTAACAAAATCGTAAATTGTAAATGTAAAGAACAAATCCAAAGATTTAGGGTCGATCTGATGGATAATTTGTTGACCTCTCAGCCTCCTTATATAATATCTTTTTTTAAGTCAATTTCCCAAACTGTTTACTTATTTCATCCTTGTTCAGATTTCCACCAGAAAAGTTTCTAGGACTTTCTTTATTGACTTCAGGAATAGGGTCTAAATCCACAATGGGGGTATTTGACATCTCAGGCAGAAATTCAGTGGGATCACTAGAAGATATGGAATGTTTATATCCTTCAAGCAAAGTCTGCAATCGAGTAACATAGGAGTCGATAACCTTCTCTTGATTTTCTAGTTTCTCAACAGTAGACGCTTCGTACCTCTGTAAATCTTGTAAATGTTTAGTTAAAATGTCATCGACCAATACCTTGATTCGATTTGCTTGCTCTTTCATACTGTTTTTCAACATTTCCACATTCCCCTTTGCTTCCAGTGTTGCATCCTTTGATTCTTTGTGACGAAGACGAGATTTTGGGAGCATGTCATCGCGAATTTTCCGAATTTCCTCAATGCGAGTTTTGTAGTTTTTGGTGTATACTTCTTCAAGATTCAGAAAACCGTGACCATCATGTTCTTTTGTTGTACAAAACGCACAGATTGCTTGATGGCATTTTTTGCAGCAGAGGGTCAGTTGTTGCCGGGGATGTAATTTACATGGAACGGACGAGACCGTCAACGTTCTATCCTCGTATCTGCAAACTTCGTGTTGCGAACTATCGGGGTGTTTCTGATGTTCATCTCGGCATTCGCCACACATCCGCTGATGACAGGCATTGCAATAAAATTCGGAATAATTTCCGCACGTCCGAGTCTGACATTCTATGTGATGCTGAGACATAGCGAGATCTTCTCCTGCATAAAATAATATCGTTTATATTTATTTTAAAGCAAAACAATCAAAAAGTCTTTTGTGTGAAATGTAATGTCGTTGACAAATGAGAAGAAGGAAAAAATTCCTATATTATAAATAAATGAATAAACAGAAGCTAATAGGTAAGAAAAGTGCATGTTTGAATGAATGAATCTTACGGCTTTACAGATATAATATTTGACACCTTAATCATACAAAGTGCTCACTGACAGTGCATAATTATACTATATAATCTAATTCTCTATTTTTAAAAAAGCATACATTACCATTTTATATAAAGTAAAAAATACATCAAACATCGATGAAATTGAACCAGTGGTATTAATTTGAGAGGCAATTCTATTCTAACTTAAAGAGCTTATACGAGAGACCCCAACCTTGTGTAAATCCGTTTTCAGCACTGATTTTGTGAATGATTTCAGCCACTTGGTTGGACACATCTGTGACTGCTTGTCTATAACCCGTCACGTAAAGCTCACTGTTACTCTTCTCCAAAACAACAGCTACAGTATCAGGATTGCGGATAGTCAGGGTCATCAGCTTATTTAGAACCAAAGGGTAAGCCTCCTGTAAAGCAGTGTGCTTGACAACAAGCAACTGATCAAGAAATACGTTTAGTTTTTCTTTCACATTTGTTTCCCATGTTCCTAAAAGTTGTTGACAATTCTTTGTTTCTGGAGTCAATGTGCATTCTACAGTGAGAGAATTAGATTTGGACTTTTTAGGCCAGATAGGCTTCCCATAAACAGCCTCCAACTGTTTCTCTACTGCCTGCTGATTTGGAGGCGATTTGATGAGAAACTGCAGCTTCTTTTGATCCAGATCAGATATTTCCAATTGAGCAAGAGGTTTGAATGAACGACTCATTTCACAAAGCGGGTGTTCTGTATGCCCAAATCTGAATGTCAAAAAGTTTTATATTTTAAACATTAAAAAACTTACATGATAAACTTATTTATCTCTGGCAAAACGATTACTCAGTTTTGGACTAAAACTGTGGACAGTGGAGTGGATTCTTCTACCGTTTAAATTTTGAATGTTACATGTACAAAACTAGCTTGATGTCTACAAAACTGCTTAAGTCGAGTTACGAGGCGAGATGATAAGCAGCATACCAATGAAATAAAACGTAACTACGAGGGTCAATCAAAAAATACGAAGACATTGTGGCTGTCTATCAGATATTTTTCATAAAAGTCATACTTAACAGATTAATCTGTGCACCAACACTTATGTTATTGATATGCGAAGTTTTAGTCCATTTGATGAAACGGTATTTTTGTTATCCCTTTTTAAAAACAACATGCTTTGTCACCACGGCGCACGGTAACGTTCAAAACATGATGTCAATATTAAACACGCACAGTTTATAGATATACCCCATCTTTATATCACGCTTAGTCTCTTGTGCCTTTCTCCTTACAATTTAAAATTGCACTGAACCACTTAACATCTTATTTGCACACATTTGTTCGAGAATCATAAGTTAGTTCTTCAAAGTTTTCATTTTCTAACCGTGTATCTCTTGGTTTACAGTAAGGATAACCCTGAACGTCGGTTGCCGTTACTTATTTTTTGACCAAATATTTACAGATATTCTACTCTCTTTCGGACTGTTTTATATTCAAAATACAAATACCACCACCCCCACAAAATTTATTACAGTTAAACACAAACTTGCAAATAATTGTTGACTTTTTTTTGCACCATTGAGCATTTTCACAGCTTGTGTCGGCTTTTTCCTAAGTTAAATCCATTTTGTTTGTACCTCTCATTGCGCCGTGACGTCCGGCGACGTCGATGTTTTTAGTCAATTCTAAAGAGGACTATCTGTCTTTAGGTACTAATATCTGCTCGACAAAACAATATATCCCGTCATTATTTGGAACATAGAATACCAAGACAAAACTTAATTTGAGGTTTCAATAATATTTGGTTTTAAGCCCAATTTATAGAGATATTACTTTCAACATTGTATGATTTATTGTTGACATAACACAAATTTTGACCGTGCGCCGTGACCTCATTTTTGCAGGATTAGATTCTAAATAATTCTTAGAAATAAAGGAATTTTTTAACTTTTTTTCTTGCAAATTGTTTGAAACTATTGCTAAATTATGTCTACCAAATTTAGTAATGATATGACGTTAAGTAACATAGCTATGACAAAAGTCTTCGTATTTTTTGATTGACCCTCGTATAACGTGCCAGCACTTGTACAGAAGGTCGATCTCAGCTCCACGTTCAACAAATATGAGGTCAAAGAATAGGTCAAACATTTCGAATATTCTGTTAATGTTACTATAATAGGCCCTTAATACATTTGAAAGATACAACCTTTGTACAGGATTGAAAGAGTGCAAAATAAAGGATAAAGGTTAAGATTTGTGACATGAATTTGTCTCCTTACCTAGTTATATTCAATATAATTGATATTGCACAAGGAAGTCACTTTGTGATGATTTTAAAATGTATACGCTTTCTATAATAAGTTATATTTGCCTACCTTCATATAGGTAACACTGGTAAAGAAAAGTTGTATTTAACGTTAGGATGATATCACCGCACAGGAGTTAACAGGAGGTGTCAAATCACTGGTGTACTTTCGGTTTGGTTTGTAACTACCAAAGACTATAAGGGTAATAAAAATGTATTTGCAGGCTTTTAAAACGGTTTACAATTTTTTTTTCTCAAATTCATACAAAAAAAACCGGTTGTAATTCGTAGAAAAACTGGTCCACAACACTAAAATCTACATGATCCAATTATAAACATAAAGTATAATAATTGTCATTTAGCGATATTACCTATTTCAATAAAATCAACTATTCAAATAGGTAACATCTCTTCCCGATTTCCTTGAATTGATGATATTATCTTATTGAATAGTTGAGTTTAACATTTGGATATCTAATGAATGATGATCCCCCTTTCAAGACAATGACTGGCTAAGTAACAAATATGAAGGCTGTCAAACCATGGTATGTTGTTAAAAAAATATTATTTAACGAAGCCTAGTACAGTTCTAGTACGCAACTTTTTTTTCCATGCAAAGTTAAAACTTTCTTTTGAATTGTGTTTGCAACTGTATACAAAATTAACTTTATAAAATATATAGTGTTTTTTTTTTATTTGAGAAATTGTGATTTAATGAATTTGATCATCAAATACTGGAATGGCGCTTACGCGTCATCGTTTTCCGGTATTTAAACCGTTAAGCAAAGGGAAAAGGTATGAAAAGCTCATTTATTTGAGGCGGCGATGGATTTTAAAATTAGGAAATTATTTTGATAGATTATCACAAAAAAACATATTAGCATTTTAAAAGTGTTTTTTTTTAAAGTTAATTTCTATAACCATATATATCATAATGTACCATTTTTTAGTGAAAAATTTACTTTGAAATTCAATCTAATTGAAATTGGAATTGTAAATCCGCTCATCTACGATACGCTATACAACTTGTATGGCGTTTCATAGAGGTCTAATTTTAATCAGATTGCTTTGATTTTTTAACAATACCACGAAGTAAACATTTTTTTTTCTAATTTCACCATTTCGTGACTTTTTACAACAGCTTTTATATATCGGAAAGAAAAAGAAATCCCTAGGGCAGAAATACAAAGAATACGGGGGAAATTATTAACCGGGCTTTGCTGAAAGCAAAGTCCTGCCTGTAGACAGACAATTTTTTTTTGGGGGGGGGGGTGATTGAATTTAGCGATGAGTCAATTTTCTTATTAATTACGTGTCTAAAAAACAAGACTATACAATTATATGTTGGGCACATATACAATGCGCATGAATTTCCATGGACTACAAAGCATTGGTATTTGAAGAAATAGGGAATTGGTTTTTAGCGACTGTTATGAAATTCAATGTACTGTTGTTTTTTTATACTAGACATACATATTTTTGCTTATAATCCCTATATAAAAAATTTAGTCTCCAGAACGCATTACCGACATTAAGAACATGAGAGAGAGAGAGAGAGAGAGAGAGAGAGAGAGAGAGAGAGAGAGAGAGAGAGAGAGAGAGAGAGAGAGAGACTGTACTACAAAATATGCATGATTACAAATTAAAAGAGCCCAGTTTTAGTACTTCAATACTTTCATTAAACCTAGTTTCATGCCTGTTTTAAGTTATTGTAATTGCTTACATAATAAACTTACTTGCTACCATGTACAGTAGATACAGTTGATATACCATATTCATTGTATGTCGGTCCTAATCCAATTGATGGTATGTCGTATGGTCATTGAATTATTTTACGCACAAATACATGTACAATTAAAGTGCATCTACATTATGTATGATATTTTTACTTTTATGCGTGATGATTTTATGACGGTGTGTATGTAACTAGAAGAGGGACATTTTCCGTGAATATTCTGTAAATATATTTTTGCAATTTTGTCTTTACTGTAGAGGATAACATGCTTCTATATTTATTATAAAAGTACATTGAACACTATAATATCACTGTTGGTTTATAACGGGTTTAAACTTCATATATATGTTCTTGTATATGTCCTTCAAAGTTGCACTTGCGGTTGTTAATTGGCGTTATCAGATGTGTTAAAGTATTATTAAAAAAGATGTAGACTGGACACTGACTCCCATGTTTCTAAAGTGGAACGATAAGCTCGTATCTATCAACTTTAACAGATTGATATATGACTAAAAATAGATAAGAACTTTACATCTACAATGATTCATACAAATTTATTGGTTTGGTTAATACCCCAAATTGTTTACGTACATGTATTTCTTCCTTGCTCAGTTTCCAAGAGAAGAGTTTCCAGGACTTATTTTTTGGAACTTCAGAAATAAGCTTCAAATTCACATTTTGAGCATAATTCAATTCAGACAAAGAGTCGATAGATCTTCAGAAGGCAATTAATTTTTATATTCTTCCAACATAACCTGCACTTAATTAAGTAAAGAAGATGTCAACAGCCGTTTCTTGGTTTTCAAGTTTCTAAACATGCAGCAGATGTTTCGTAAATGTGTAAATCCTGATGATTTTCTGTTAAAATGGCGCGCCTTAAGTTGGCGTGCTTGCTTCTTCATACTACTCTTCAACATTTCCAAGTTTTCTTTTACGTTTTACTTTTTTTGGAGACGAAGACGTGATGTGGGAAGAATGTCATCGGGAATTTTCCGAATTTGTTCATTGCGTATTTTGTATTTCTTGGTGTACACTTCTTCAATATCCAAGAATCTTTGCCCTGCGTGCCCCTTTGTCATACAAAGAGCGCTTATGGCTCGTTAGAATTTT
Source organism: Magallana gigas (assembly GCF_963853765.1). NCBI lineage: Eukaryota > Metazoa > Mollusca > Bivalvia > Ostreida > Ostreidae > Magallana > Magallana gigas. The sequence goes on along the minus strand of NC_088860.1, from coordinate 10,472,453 downwards.
TTGCAGCACACGATCAGTTGTTGCCGGGGATGTGATTTACATAGAAAGGATGGAACTTTGTGTTGGATACTATCGGGACGTTAGAGATGTTCATCTCGACATTTGCCACACAACCAATGATGACAGGCATTGGAGTAAAATCCGGAATAACCAGATATTTAGACATACATGTATCAAGATCCGAAACGCCGCCGTCATATTGTCGCGTATTTTAATCATTCTCTATCGCATGCAACACCTCCTTGTGGTGGACCTGGAAATGCTTTAGAAGCTGAATGGCAGTGGCAAAAGGCGAGCATCCGGCGCCTTGAAATAACTGAAGCCCGTGGCCAAGGAAAGGACACACTGACAGAAAAACCACTGGCCCTCCGAGTCTAGGAGGTTGAGCTTGGGGCTAACAACCCTAACTCATAAAAAAATATTGTTACAGAAGCAGTAACGAGGAACATATAATAAGAATAAGAGCCTCTCAAGGACCAGTACTGGTACAAGTAGGTAGTAAAAGACATAGGAAAATTATCAGCACGAATAGGGAGGCCCTCAACACGGCCAAACCCAAGATCAGAATAGGATTTTGGATTGTACATATTATGTATGCCACAAGTGAATTTGCAAAAAAAAAGCAGAAATGAGAAGATACAAATTTCATGTGCTGGGAGTTAGTGAAAATAAATGGATTCAAGGAGAATGCGAACAACAACAGGTGGAACACTCCTGTATTCTGGTCGATAAAATGGACATCATAAAGGGGTTGCAGTTATCCTCAAAAAGGGGGTCAAAAAGTCTCTGATGGAATGGAAGTCAATCAGTAATAGACAGCTAACAGTACGGCTTAGAGGAAAACAAGTCTCTATGACACTATTCCAATGCTATGCGCCTACTAACGATGCAGATGAAGAGGTCACGAATGCTTTTTATGAACAACTACAGCATAAACTAGACAACACACCAGACCATGATATTAAGATCATCATGGGTGATTAGAATGCCAAAGTCGGAGCTGATAATGAACTACACAACAGAGCAATGGGAGAACATGGTTGTGGAATCATGAAAGTTTTGTACCACTAACAACTATGTAATTGGAGGAACACTATTTCCTCATCAACATCCACAACGTAACCTGGCATTCTCCAAATTTGAGAGACAAAAACCAAATTGATCACATCATGATTAATGGAAAATGGAGACGATCAATTAATAGATGTAAAAGTGAAGAGAGGTGCTGATGTTGACAGTCATCACCACCTGGAAATAGCAACTATCAAGGTTAAACAACGTTGAACTTAAAGACATCAAAATACGAAATTATTTCAACATCATGCTCAGAAATAAGTTTGATATACTTCGAAACTTGGAACCAGAGAACAACGTACAAGTAACATCAATCGACAAAAAGTGGGAAGAAATAAGCAGTCTTCATATAAACTAGTGAAAAATGTATTGGATATAGGCAAAAAAACAACAACAAAGGAACAAAGAGTGGATGAGACCAAGAACATGGAAAATGATTAGCTTATTTAGAGATGCTAAAAAGAAGGAAATGAGGCTGAATCACTAAGGCCTAAAGAGATACAGTGAAATGCAGAAGGAAGTGAAGAAGGCTCTGCGAACAAATAAGAGAGCACACATAGATGCCCTTGCAACAAAAGCAGAAGAGGCAGCCAATAGAGGAGAGCAGGGAAAGCTTTATAAAATACCATAGGCAGTTAGTGATAGGAATAGACTATCTCCAAACCTACCTGTCAAGGATAAAAGAAGAAGGTTGCTGTCATCAGAGAAAGAGATGGAAGAGAGATGGACCGGGCATTTTAAGGAAAAATTGAACAGGCCACTCCAACTCATGAACCTGACATCAGTAATACAGCAACTGACCTAAACATCAACATTGAATCACCACAAATTCCAGAAATTGTTTCTGCAACACAATCCCTTGAAATGGAAAATCCCCTGGAATTGACAACTTAAATGCAGAATTATTTAACACAGATGCTCTACTTAGAAACATATTTTACAGCCACTATTTCAAGACATCTGGGAAAGAAAAACCATACCAGATGAATGAAACCATGGAGTCATCATCATTAAAATACCAAAGAAAGACAACCTAAAAGACTGCAACAATTCGCGAGGAATACTAGTTACACTTCTTTTTCCATCCCTAGTAATATCATGCTCAAAACCATTAAAGGAAGAATATCCGTAACTGCGGATGTCAAACTGTGTAAAGAACAAGCAGGATTCAAACAGAGGTGAGGATGTATTGATTAAATATTTACATTCAAAACATCATAGATCAGTGTACAAAATGGCAACGACAATTATACATGTATATTAATTTGATTGATTTTGAAAAAAAGCCTTCAACATTATTCACAGGGACAGTCTCTGGATAATTGTGCGGTCATATGGTATCCCACAACATCTGCTAGATATCATCAAGAGTTTTTATGTCAATTTCAGATGCAGAGTTGGAAACACCAGCATCGAGTTTGATGTTGAAACAGGACTTCGTCAAGGCTGTGTAATGTCATCAACACTCTTTATCATACATTTAGCCATTGACTGGATCACGAAGAATACAACATCTGACATCCCAAGAGGCATCAGATGGGGCACATTCATGACACTAGAAGACCTAGCCTTAGATGACATAGCCTTATTCTCCCACTCCCACCAGCACATTCGAGACGAGACCAACAGACTCCAAAACCTCACGGAAAGCACTGGGCCAAAGATAAGCATGACCCTAAATGTTAGGGTCCAAGTAGCGTAGTGGACAATGCACTCGCTTGTCACCGCTGCGACCCGAGTTCGATCCTCGTGAACGCCAATGGCTGTGTGTGATAGGGTATGGTGGTCGCCCGCCGCTGCGACCCGAGTTCGATCCTCGTGAACGACAATGGCTGTGTGTGATAGGGTATGGTGGTCGCCCGCTTGGACACGTGGGTTCTCTCCGGGTACTCCGCGGAGTCATCCCACACCATTGACCCCCTCGCGCTAACATCCGTGGCAACGAGAGATATTAATATAAGTTGTAGAACTTGCTCATCAATCATTGTAAAATAAATAAAGTTCTGTTCTGTTCAAATGAGTAACCCTAAATGTTAACAACCCAACAGCTTTTAAAGTGGAAGATCACATCCTCCCACATACCAACATCTTTACGTACTCTGGTAGCAAAGTAACAATAGATGTTGGAGCAGAGACCGATATCAAACAGAGACTATCTAAGGCAAGAGCACCATTTAACAACCTACAAACTGCTTTGAGATCTAGTCAGTACACCTCTAGAACAAAACTAAAACTATACAAAAGCTGCATTCTACCTATCCTTTTGTACGGATCAGAGTGCTGGAGAATGCATGACAGAAAATGATCTAAGCAAATTATCAACTTTCCATACGAAGTCCCTGAGAAGAACCTTAAGACTATTTTGGCCCAAAACAATCTCAAATCAGGACCTTCTAGACAGTTGTCAGCAAGAGGACATGGCCACAAACATCTTCAGAAGACGTTGGAATTGGATTGGTCAGGTACTTAGAAGGAAATCGGACAGCTTTATAAAGACAGCTCTCTTCTGGACACTTGGCGGAGGACAGATGGAAGCCGAAATAAAAGAACAAAAGAGAACTTGGGCACACTCTAAACAGACAAGGATGGAGAACCATCGTTACTGCCCTATACGCCAAAGATGTCACGGACAGTAAGTAAGTTCTCTATTACATCCGATGTTTTCCCTCGTCCAAGGCCTAAACGTTTCGGACAATTCACTGCCTAAAATCTTGATGTAAATTGGAATACGTTGGCTGTAAATCTTGCTCTTGCTTGCTTCTTTTCCGTCTCTTTTTTTGTCCATGTTATAATCTTTAGCTTTTCTCTGATATTCCTCCTTAACTCAGCTAAAAATAAGTCCTTTTATTTGATTTTCTCAAAATTTTTGTCACATATAACAGTCCATGCCTCAGTGGTAATCACACTTTGTCTTCTTTTTTAAGGGTTTTTTTGCCACTTCCTCTGGTTGTTGTTTTTCCTTCTTGCCAAATTTGTCCAGACCTACATTGTACATCATCGTTGACATGCCTTCAATCTTCTTGTTTATTCTTCTGATGCGTTAAGGATAGTATTTACATCCTTATGAAACTTTTCCTATTCTGCCTTTTTCTTACAAGCTTGCCACTTGGGTTTAGATTTTTCCACTCCTGAAGATATAAATTTTCTTTGGTTTCCCTCCCCCTCTTTCACTGGCAATTTGACGCTTATGTCACCGCGGCTAGATTTCTGGATCACCTCCTCCTCAGTCTCACCTGACTGCCCTGTGTGCTCTGTATTAACTTCAACCTTACAACGCAATGATGTTTAGACAGGAAAAAGTAAGCCGTCTATATTTTTTAAAGAGTAAACAATCAACACAACCCAGTCTTGTTTTTATTCCGTTGATTAGTAATTGAGTGCAATTGTCAAAATATTTTAATAAAATTTACTTTGAATGAAATTTTAGGCCAGCTTGGCCTCTTTGTTAAATTCATCATTTAGCCCCTAATTAGATCGGGTACGGACAAGACGTAATAAAGCGTGAATTACGTCAGACGTTGATTTGCAACGTATGGATAAATACCTTAAATCGTTGTATTATTCTTACACTTCTTCAATATTGGGGGGGGGGGGGGGGTAACAAATATTCAAAAGAAATCAAAAAAATATTTCATTTTTATAAATTCATAAATGTAAGGAATGTTAGCAAAATGAAAAAATGATTTTTTTTTAAATTTTGATTTAAATCGATTGCGGATTTGCTAATCAATTAAAAGAAACCTGTTTTGACTTACTCGCTTATCCTATCAAGGGTCCTCGACACTCCGAGACCTTCACCTTTGTGTCACAGCATTCTGGTAATTTAAAATAGTAAACTTCATTTTGAGATTAGAATTTTATATTAGAATGTTTTAGATGGCATGCATTTTCATCAACAACTCGATGGAATATGTCAAAAATATCCATAATCTATATCGAGGAGAGAGATGAACTAATTATGCCAACGTTAACATGTATATAGATGTAGTACAAATTCAATTTTGATATATACTATACTATGTCCCAAGATATTTTGGATTCACGTTTGGCTTAATTGTTTGATATTTATAAATACCTCAGGATCCAAACGATGTTCATTCAAAAGTATGAAAAATTTCCAAGATTTCTCAGTCAAAACGCCCCTGTTAGCTTATCAGGTTTCAATACAATGCTAAAAAATGTGATGTCTACGGAGATTTTGCATTGCAGCAAGCCCGGATGGTAACGTTGAAATATTGCGCGATGTATTCCGAGTGTATTCCGAATGGAGAAAAGATGTAAACATTCCCCATTTTAAATCTCCGTAAGGAATCTGTTTTCGTTCGAGTGAAAGATGATAATGTGTCAATGAAATTATCTTGGAAAATATCCCTTTCAACTATTTCAATTGCACTTCTTTCACAGGTAAGTGTATTTTTATTAAAAATCGTCCAAACGTGAATCCAAAATATCTTGGGACAGAGTACAGTACCAGGAATCATATGAGATCGTAAAAATGATAGACAGTTTGTGCAGTTCACCGGTGTACTAAAACCTTGCAAAGTGACTAAATACAACATTAATAAAAAGTTAGAACCATTTTAAAAAGACCTTGGACTTTCGGTAAAACTATCAATATCAAAACAAGTTAATAATGACGCTGGTTTTGAGTGAATAATGCATATATTGCGTAGTCTTAGCTGAAAAGAGTCCAGCTCTTTATAAAAATGGTTCTATATTCCAACTTCAAATTAACAAATAAAGACTATTAGTAGAAAAACATATACAAATATGATCAGCGCTCGGAGTTTTCAGGGTTTGATTGTAGTTGACATTTTTATAAAGTCGCATTCAGGTATTTCCGTAACTAGAATATATATTTTTTACATTGACTGGTGGATATCAGATATTAAGAGAATTATGTTTGAAAGAGGAACTTGATAAGCTCATTATATGTGAATTAATTAAACATCATGTCAGACTGACAAATAAATGTACATTTAAAAGATAGCAAGAACACACAAATAGGTGATGTGGATTGACAAGAAAAGAGGAATTGAAAAAAAATCTTTTTATTGAAATTAAAATTCATGCTTAAATTCTGTAACAGTTTTATTGCAAGTAAGAATAAATGCATTTAATTGATACTGGTAAAGTATTTTGAACACATACTGTATCGATGAACGGTGAACTGATTTTTCGACTATTCTTACCATGTTTCAGCTTTTATCTTCCCTTTCAAAATGATGCAATGTTTCAAAAATATACTTTATAGTTTTCTTATTGTGAAAGAGAAAATCCTTTCACGAAAGACGTATATTGTCTTGTGTAATGTAATTTAAACATATTTTTTGTTTGTTACTGATATACAAATAGTTCGAACGCTCTTTGAACATAAAATATTAGACAGGAACAAATAATAAAGGGGAAGATTATATGCAAGACAAATCAGTTTTATTTAATTAAAAAATCACCAGTAACACAACTTGTTTTTTTTTTGTTTTTTTTTTTTATCGTATAATAAAAGTGTAACCTAGTTGTTAATGTTGGTTAATGATCATTGTGTCAATTCATCATAAATGACAAATAATTCAATCAAAAACACAAAAAGTGCTAATTTTATAATCTTAAAAAAAAATCCGTTTTTTTTACATTAAGATAATGCCCCAAACTGTTTGCGTATTTCATCCTTGTTTAGCTTTCCATCGGTAAAAACTAATTGATTGATTTTAGAGATTTCAGGAATCGGATCAATATCTACAATTTCTTTCATTTTGGACAAAAATTCAACAGGGTTGGCGCAAGGTATTGATTCATTATGACATTCAAGCAAGGTCTGCATCTGAGTAAAATAGATATTTAAAGCGGTCTCTTGGTTTTCCAAATTTTTAACAGCGGATGATTCAAAATTCTGTAAATTTTGCTCGTTTTCGGTCAAAACGGCGTCAACCAATTCCTTCATTTTAAATGCTTGCACTTTCATAATGCTTTTCATCAATTCCACGTATTCTTTTGTTTCATTTCTTGCATTCATTGCTTCTTTGAGACGAACACGACATTGCGGAATAATGTCGTCACGAATTCTACGAATTTGATCTAAACGCATTTGATGGTGCTTGGTGTATACTTCTTCAAGATCCAAGAACCCATGTCCTTCATGCTCTTTTATTGTACATAGAGCGCAGATTGCTTGTTGGCATTTTTTGCAGCAGAGAGCCAATAGCTGACTGGGATGTAATTTACATGGAATAGAAGATAACTTCAATTTTCTTTCCTTGTAATTGCATACTTCGTGTTTGGTATTATCAGGATTTTTTAGATGCTCATCCCTGCAATTTCCACACATCCGCTGATGACAGGCATTGCAGTAAAATTCGGAATATCTTCCACAAGTCTGGCATTCTATGTAATGTTGATACATTGCTAGATTAGATGAATCTGGTTCTACAAAACAGTTTATAAATTAATGTTTGTACACTTTCAAAAAACATGTTTGTAGTTCAATGTTAAAAGACATTGTGGCAATTTGAGTAGAAAAGTTTCTTTTTTTATTTCATTTGTATATTTTATTGCTACGGTAGTGTTTTTATAGTGCTCAACAAACATTAAAATCTCAAGTCATAAGCCAGAGACATAGTTCTTTGTTATGTCAATAGGACCAACGCTCTGATAATGTTGATATTGGTTGAATTTACTTGTAGAATTCTATTCTAACCTGATCTTTCTATTCAATTTCAGTTCTCCATTAATAGAAATAAACAATAAACAACAATGTTGTCACATTAAATTGCATTAATAAAAATAAAATAAAAAATAGACAACCTTTTTAATAACACTAACGTAGGCGGCAAAACAAAATCATTTGTTGTTGTTCTTACTTCAATTAACATTCTTAAACAAATTGGCAAACACTCGCCCAAATTCTAAGAAAAACGCTTTTGTTCAATTTCATGTGTATATATTTAGGAATGTATTAAATACCTTTCTTTTATTTTCATAACTCACAGTAACGATGTTACTTTTAAATGCTTTACGTCTACCGCAATAAAAGGCCTTAAATTTGATAAACACATTGATATTTTAAATAATGCTTCCTTAATTCAAAGGGTTTCATTTTATGTTGGAAACTTTTTTATTTCAACTTTTGATGTGGCATTTTAAAATACGCAACAAGTGGCCGATTGGTTACTTTACTCACCCAGCGGAGCAATATCAGCCATAATAAAAGCATATTTGTTTTGCCTCGGACTAGAATGCCTCGAAGTCATGGGATGAATCGCGTCACGTGATTGCCTTATAATTTTTTTTACACGGTGGGCGTCAAAATTTATACGGGAACATGGTGGACGCAACGTTATTTGTTCTTTTTCATTCACACAAACGTTCAACCATACCTTTAATTTATAAGCCCAAAATATTAAGAATAACCCCCCTTTGCCTGTGACGTAACATTACGATCTTATAATGGCATCCAGATTTGCGCAGATGACTGACGAGGAAGTTAAAAAAAAATTTGAAAAGGGTAAAGAATAAGCCTATGAAATTAATTCCTTAATATTATCTTTTGTTTGTTTACATATTAAACTTAAGGTCCTCGACAAAACAAAACACTTATAAGGTCTGTTGCTGACTGTTTACAGAAATTTGTGGGGTCGGTTAAGTCCATAAAAAGCTCGGCTTCGTCTCGCCTTCTATGGACTTTACCGACCCCACAAATTTCTGTAAACATTCAGCAACAAACCTAATAAGTAATAAAATGGAGTCATGTACAAAACATCAGGACTATATAGTAGAAAGGATCGTGTATATAATAATTTTTCTCCAAATATTCTTATTTTTATCATTGATACTCTTTTGTAACAGGATGCTTTTATAGTCTTATCACATATTGAGGATTGCAGAATAATGAATTCTGAATAGTAAAGTCTACGTCGTCATAAGCAATTCCACTTCGGACACAAAATATTGCCATGAAAATATTACATTTAGCTGTCACAAAAACGTTCTTCCGAAATCCTAGGCCGCGTTTTGACAACACGTCTTAAAAATATAAAATCTAAATAATAAAGGTGATCAAAATGCAAATTCCGGATGCCATAAGATACTCGGGGGTAATAAGAAATATACGATAATGAATGTAAAGGTGTCACGCTTCTGATGGTATCAAATACGCAGCGCAACTTGAACTTCCATCATTCGACACTCAATGTCCCTCTAATAATAATTGATATGAAATATATATATATTCATTAAAACCCAAACTTTCACACACACAAACAAATTATATTTCATTTTTTCATGAAAAAAAAAAATAACCCAATGCAAAGCAAAGAGACTTAATGGTACAATCATGTGAAAAATATCAGGAGTACATTGTAATTTACGATATCAAGAAAATATACGTCGGTTTTAGGGCACTTGATGATATGCAGAAAGTTAGAGTTTCGGACTGCAATTTACTACAGTAATAAGTATTTGATATAAATGTTTACTTGATTATTAATTTTTTAAAAATTGATTTTGATTTTTAGACGGGGTCACGAACCGAATGGCACGTGTAGAACACATGAATTGAGTCTACGCGTAAGAAAATAGTGCAGAAAGTTTTCATCCATTTCAGTAAATATGTATAATAAAACACGTATTAAATCTTTTGAAGTCCTCTGTGTATAAACAAAATTCTATTTAGAAAATAAACAAATAGTTTTATTGATCAAATCATTCTTGCTCGGGTTCAAATTAGTTACGTAACTGAATGCACAGCGCCGTTGACGATTCAGTAGGTGTACGATCTCATTAATCAATATAAGAGGTTGATGGTGGAATCGAAATTAAAGTTCCCAAACGCAATGTGCCATTTTTGAAAAGTTGTGAATTTTATTTTCACAATCTTTCACCTTAAAACTACCAAACTTCTTGCGGTATGACTGCTGTTCTCCTCGAGAGGAATTTTGTACAAAGAAAATAAAAAAAAGTCTGAATTTGCCTTCTCGTTCGTTGGCTATTTAGTTGATTAAACTGAATTTAAATTTTAAACAATGCATTGTAAGCAAAATCTATTATAGATTATACATTTTGGAAGACTTATACATCATATAGTATATACAATCTTATCGATTGAAGAACCAAGTTAAATGTTAATGTTCTTGTTTTCCGGCTTAGTTGGAATAAGGCTTTGGGTGAATTACATTGTAAAATAATGCATTACATTACCATTACTTCATGAATAAGGGCATTAAATAACCATTACCATTATTTAATTTTCTTGAAGTAATGCATTACATTTCCATTGCATGAGTAAAGTAATGCATTGCCATTACTTTGTGAAAAGTCAATAAGTTTTAAAAAAGTAATTTAAAAACTAAATAAAGAGTTTTGTAAATATTTCATAAATAAAACATGCTTAAAATATTTACAGGTTCATATTCATGTTCACTATCAGGTTCAAATTTAATGACTTACATGTATACAAGATTGCTGTTGCACTAGTAAGGTTGGTCCCGTAACATTTACACGCTAATGGCGGAGTTGACAATCTCTGTTATTTATGTCTCTGATTTTCGGAGTATGATTTTTAAGGAAAGAAACGGTTGTATCGTAATTCGTGTAGGTGATGTACAAGTTTACTCAAAAAAGTAGTAAGTGGCGAACGGATTTATTTTTACCAATTAATTTTGCATGAATCACAAATGAAGAAAATCGTGTCGGATAGGTCGGTCTTCTTGGCGACCGTGAAAAATCTTTTTATTGTCAAAGTTCTTGGGATCTTATTGTAAAAAAAATATTTCTAACGTCAGGTGCCTAAGTTTGTTATCGGTATACAAATGTTCACTTTGTTTGTTAATTCAGCAGTTTTAGAGTTTTTGGGGTTTTCATAAAACTTTTATTACGGATACCGTCCGATTTGTGGATTTTCCCTTGGATCACAAAATTGAATAAATCTAATGATTGAAATTATCTTCTTTGATAGAGTTGTTTGATTTTCCCGGTTAGTAGTAGTTTTTAAAAATTTTCCTTGAAGTCTTATTTTACATAATATATTACATTGTGTCAATTTTCTACAATTATGAAGGCCAGGATTGAGTAAAATTTAGACGAAGTATCAGACAATTGCAAAAAAGCCGAATTAACATAGATTGTAACAACTAATTCAAACTCATAAATTTTGGAAGCTTATTCGAGGAAATTCAGGACAATTACAAATTCAAACTTTCAAGACCCCGACTTTCAGTACTCTCAGTACTTTGATTAAATACCGACATTATTAATACTAGATTAGACTTTACTTGTAAAACTTAAAAACAATATTGCACAATTAAACATAAATAATTTTGAATATACTGAGTGAGTGATATTAGCAGGCCAATGATTGTTCTATGGGTTTTTTTAAAATATAATTTTATAAATAAAACAAGGATTTCGTTGATGGATTAAAACACTGCATTCTTGGTGAATTTTTGTAATTAAAAAGATGCTTTATCATCGAATAAGAGTTGTTCAAATTTACTGAATAAGCCTCTACTGTATGTAACAGAGCTGCGCTTAGGAATCTCCTTGAAATTTATTTTTATTGTTTAAACAGAGAAAAATCGATTCTTGTTTTCGGGGGAGTCTAAATGTATATCATCTGTTGCCGTCTCTCTGGCTCCCTGTCAATCATTCTATCAAAACTTTGTTTTCTAGCTTGTTTTGTTATGGTTTGATGAATTGATTTTCAACTTGCCATGTAGCTTTATAATGATGAATAACGATTAAATTTGAATTTCCTTAGATATTATTAACACGTATTTCTAATGTAACTCGTATTTACGATTTGGTTCTACACTCGATCAGTGTTACATTTAAATTAGTAGAAAAGAGAAAAAGGCAATTTATCATGCCGTTCACACAGTGCCAGTACGTTCAAAAACAGCAAAGTTTACTTATCAAGTTCATTGCTTTTATTAAAATGTGGGCAATAAATTTTCAATATTTTTAACAGGCAAAACGTCATTTTTTTATTTGATAAAAAAACGCTATACGGTAATCAAAACTGAGTGATCTTGTTTCACAACAAAACTGTTCCATATTTCAGTGCTTTTGGTATTTTGATCTGTTAGAATATTTATTTTTCAAGTCAAATACTTTGCAACAAAAAAGGAACCCGGTTTAAGTTCTTATAGTACATTTGTTTAAATAAATATTCAGTTTCTTTAAGTCAAATACTTTTGTATAGTTTGGCTTTAGTTGGTCATTTTAAATAATTAAAAAAAAACAACAGTGTTTAACTTTGCCCAATTGCGAACACTATACAATAGATATGAGATGTTGGGGAGGGGGGGGGGGGTCGTTCAGCACAGTTAACAGACAATTAACAGATGATTTTATAAAGGATAAATGCGGGTGGTAAATGTAGAGTGGGCCTATCATTTTAAAGAGATACAATCTATTAAAAGTAAGCGCCTATCTGACGTAAAAACAACAACAAAAAACAACAAACAAAAAACAAAACAAAACAAAAAACAAACACCAAATCACCTTTGGAAACTGAACAAAGTACATGAATATAACCTTCAGCTTTAGTAGCTGTAACTGTAGCAGTAGAAAACGGACTGTAATACATCTCGCCTTTTGAAAATACTGTTGTCAATATTTGTTTTATGTACAATATTTGACACATGTTTGAACACATCTGTAACTGCCTGCTTGCAATTAGTCACATAATTTTATGATGTCATTTTCTTCTACAAAACAGTCTGGCTTAATTACCGATATTCAGAGACTTTAGCTCATTTAGAAGCAAAACATCTTTTTTCTTTATAAAAGGGTGCATGATTACCTGCATTTAGTTGATTAAAAAATATGCTGACGCTCTCTTTTACATTTGTTTTCCAGGTTCGGGCAAGCTTTCGGCAATCCTTTGTTTCAGGGGTCAAGGTGCATTTTACGGTAAAAGAACTATCTATTGTCTCTTTAGGCCAAATAGGCTTCCCATAAACAGCATTAAGTTGTGTTTCTAATGCCTTTTGTTTTGATTGGGACTCAATGAGGAAATGTAACTTCTTCGGATCAGAGTCAGAAATCACCAATGGTGCAGGAAGTTTAAATGGCTCAACTTGTCCAAGGCATTCATAATATTTTTTTACATTTAGATCCTGTCCATCTACCCGATGAGGTCTTCTGCATACAACATCCACGGCTGTGAAAAAGTAATTCTACACTGTAACTATTTGATAAGCTAGTAAATAGTTTATGTACATTTAATAATATATTTTAGCGTCTTGTAAAATTACGACTAATTAAAACACCTATTTTAAAACATTATTTTCCATTGGAAATAATGATAACCTAATAAAGGAAATTTAAAACGTTAAAGCATGTAGAATGATCATTGATTTTCTTTACATATTATGGTGCAATGGTTCTACAGTATTAAGTTTACAATAATGCATATGGCCACTGTAAGTAGGATAAGTAGGATGTAGCACCTGTCGATTTTGATACCATTATAGTAAATTAGAATCAAAATAATTTCTCCGTTTAAGAATTTTCAAATATTACCATGCATACTTGACCAAAAGGATGTTTTAAAAAAAATTGAAAGGTGAAAAACTCTAAAAATCCCAGCGGATACTAATTCATGACTTTCAAATTTGTGGTTAACGCTCTAACAAATTGCGCTACACTGTAAAGTAAAAGTTTTGGGGCAAAAATATACAATTATAATTTATATGATTGTTTATTTCGAAAGGATGTATATTGTGTTCATGTCATTATATGGAGGTCTCCCAGACAACCTTTAAAATGTTTGCTTTTACTCGTCAAATCAAGTAATGAAGTAGTACACAACTGAAGATATCTCTACTGACTATCTGAAAACTATACTTTGTTTAATAAGTGCAGATCTTTTTTTATTCATCATTACTATTTGTAATATTTGTATTTTTCAAGTGGTCAACTGGTGGCCTATTCCTGAATAATAGATAGTTCAAATTTATATCACAGAATATTGTTAAAATGATAATCACCTTCCGGTTCCTCAAAATACACCAGAGAGAACCCATCTAGCATTTTAACATCTAACACACCGCCGGCACCACTTCTTTTTACATTGTCGAAGTAAAACTCAAGTGTATCTCGAGACGTCCACTCTGCGATGTTTCCTACCATGGCACAGTTCGTGATAGGGACTCGAGATATTTCAAGGTGAGATTTGCCTAAAGTGCTCTTCTTACAAGCCAGTTGTAGTTTTTCAAAATCTGTAAAACAAAATAAAGTCCTTTGCTTGCACCCGGATTATATAAGTCGGACATAAGTCACAATACTCACTTGAACAGCACTGAAAATCGTATAAGCATAACGAACAATAACGAGCCTGCTGACGACGGCGTACGCTTTCGAATGGGATTATTCAAAATTGTAAAATAACTATTACCCATCTTACCTATATCTTCTTCAAACGTTATAAGAGCCGTTCCCTCCAGTTCCCCATACTCAATACTGGCAGGTGTTATGGTCGTTTTGGCCTCCAGAAAGTTCTCCAGTTTATCTTGGGCTGTTTTCTTACTGATGTTTGTTACAAAAAATTTGTTGGAGTACATATGCACTAACTTTAATGGGGGTGGAATATACCGGCACACTTCAATGGTTTTTCCATCAATCTTGTGCTGTTTATTAAGAACCTTTTCAATAGCTGTAAAAGAGATTGTCTAGGTTAGTGTAAAGTAAAAATAGAGTGAGAATTAGTCACTAAATATAGACTCAATTTAAATTAAATTCAATTCAACATGTGTTCCGTCAATCTTGTGCTTTTTTTTTCAGAGCATTTCAAATATCAGTAAAAGAGTTTTTACAAAAAAAAATGTAGAATATATTAATTCATAAGGAGATCTACCCCATTTTGAGACTTAATTTGCTCAAGTATTCCAAAACTATTCAGTGCAAATTAATTTATGAAATAGATAGCACCGGATGATAGTACTAAATCAAAAGACAGTTGACGAATCTTGAAATCCATATGCATTACAATTAAGATATTTGATATTTCATTATTGGATAATAAGATAAACGTCTATATTGTGCAGTTAAATAATTGCCAATTTGAAATATATTTATTTCAGATACAAGAATCATGCCCATGTTATACCTCAACGATCAATGGTATAGAGGAACAAACGGATAAAAACCGCTTACACATAATTCCATGAGATAGTCGATAAACTACTTTGTGAATATTAAATATTCGCGCTCTTCTATGTAAAACACAAAACAAATAAGCTACAAAAAGGAAAAATATTTTAATAGTTATGATTACATGTATAAATAATGATTCACAATATATTGAACACCTTATTTTTTTCATCTTCATCTCTGCTAGAAAATCCCTAATGTTATGTTATTTGATACCAAGTTCTCTTTCTTTTTCTTTTGCAGAACGTATGATTCGATAACAGAGAAATTTTATTTACAACATCTCAGCGTTGCCTCTGTAAGAGGATGAAAAGACCACGAATTTCTAAAGATTTGACTTGTGTTGTAAATAAAATTTTAACATTTAAATTTTGAATTACAGGAAAAAGCTTTAACACGCTTATCATTGCAGCAAAAAGATCAAAACTTTAGGTATGTGCACGATTTCTTTTATCAAACTGTGTTTAAAAGGGAAATAACCAAGATGAGTAAAATAAGCTTTAATAATAAATCTTGTAACTGCATCATTTCATTCATAGTCTGGAAATCAAGTTTGCTTATATATATATATATATATATATATATATATATATATATATATATATATATATATATATATATATTACAGAGAATTTGTGGATGGGGATTTTGACACTCATTTGAACAACGTCAAGTTATTAGATGGCAGTGTGGCCTCCTGGGCCACAGAGGCAGAAATCATCGCTACATCTTATCGTTTTGATAAAGACATTTTTGTTAAAACATATTTCAATGGACAATCGCAGTGGCAGAAATATCCGCTTGGTGAATGTAATCATAAGAAAGATTTTATTTGTCTTAATTATTCGTCAAATCATTTTAACTTAATTAAGACCTCACATCGCCCATGTACTTGCAACTTATCACCCTCTCCTGAAGAAGAGAATTACCAACCATCAATCCACGCTAATATTGATGAAATAACTACTCAGGCCAACGAACAGGAAGTATGTTCACCAAAAACAGTAGCTGAAACATGTGACATGAAAGTTATCAACTTATCATCAAAAAAACTTACTGCAGATCAAATGAGTTTATTGAAAAAAGGATTAAAATTTGTACCAACTAGAAAAAATATTTATTTCACACAGTTACTAACAGATCTGCAGAATTGGGAACGTAGGATGCGGCTTCGGGAGTTCTTCACAAGATGTAGGTACTATTAATCATAAAAACTCTAAGAGTAATTGGACACCAGAAGAGGGAAGAGACAAGTGGTTGGATGAATACATCAGACAAGTTAAAGAAGACGTTATCCGGGGGTTAAATAGAAAATTTTCAAGTAACTTAACTGTTTCAGAAGACAAAGCAATGAGGGAATTATTACATGATCAAAGCATAATTATTAGACCAGCAGACAAGGGATCTGGGATAGTAGTGATGGACACCAATAAGTACGTCGACCAGTTGGAGAACGAAATGATTAACAGTGCGTCATATGATCAAGTTAAAGTAGATAAAAGCAAACAAATCACTAACAAAATTAAGAAACTAATTAACAATATGTATAAAAAAGGATCCATCACGTCTGAATTACGACATTATCTTTTACCTACAGAAATATCTTCAGGAAAACTACAGGCAAATCCAAAAATTCATAAGGAAAACCACCCATTTAGAACAATAGTAAATGGCCGCCAACATCCAACAGAGAAGCTTACAGAATATGTAGAATCGCAATTGGAGGAGGCAAACCGATCGTTAAAAAGTTATGTACAAGACACTACGGATTTTTTAAGAAAACTTTCTACCGTAAATCAACCATTATCCAATTCCTCAATATTATTTTGTATGGACGTGAAAGCGCTGTATCCCAGTATACCCAGACAAGAAGCGCAAGAAGTAATAGCAAATGTTTTAAATCAACGACAGAAAAAAGAAGTTGACACAAAAACCATTTTACAAATGATGGATGCTGTCCTGGAAAATAACAATTTTAGTTTTAACAACAAACAATATATTCAAACAGAAGGAACTGCTATTTGATCCAAACTTGGCAGAAACTATGCGTATATGGGGGATTGGGAACGTATTCTTTTGGAAAAGTGTAACGTACAACCTCTTTTTTATGTTAGATATATCGATGACATATTTGGAATCTGGTCAGGGACAGAAGCCGATCTCCTACATTTCCATAAAATGGCAAATGGTATACACCCAAATATTCAGCTTGATCTACGCTTTTCTAAATCTAGCATAGAGTTCCTAGATGTAAATATTTCTATTGAAAAAGGATTTCTTTCTACCGACCTGTACAGTAAACCCACTGACAAACACATGTACCTAAATAAAAAATCCAGCCATCCTGAATCTACAAAAAAATCTATACCATTTGGACTGGGTATCCGTGCGCGCCGAATCTGCTCAACAGATGAGGGATATTTCAAACAACGGGAGAAATTTAAAACTAATTTACACAAATGTGGATATTCCAACAAGGAGGTCGAGGATCAGCTGGCGAAGGTGGATAAATTCAACCGCTCGGATTTATTGAACTACAGAAAAAATAACAAAAAGTGTAACCATGTTCCGTTTGTGTTAAACTATTCCAGAGGACTACCAAATATTCATCAAATATTAAAGAAACGTCAAAAAACTCTCGAAAATTCCGACCGCCTAAAACTTGCGTTTCATAACACACCTATAGTGGCATTCAGGAGAGACAAAAACTTGAAACACATATTGGTCCATAAGAAACATAATAACCTCTTTTTTAAAAAAAACAACACTTATGCGAGCCGTGTGGTGCAAAAAAATGTGTTATGTGTAAATATATTATTTGTTCTGGCCAATTTCAAGATTCTAAGAGCAAAACGTATCAAGTTAAAAATCATATCGATTGCAAGTCAAGTAATGTTGTTTATGGGGTGTTTTGTAAAAAGTGTAACAAAATTGTATATGTTGGGGAAACGGGGGTGACTTTATATCAAAGACATGTTTTAAATTTGTCACTGATCAGGAGAGAAACTAACGACCCTGTAGCAATGCATTTTTATACTGACGAACATACAGTTGAGGATTATTCTGTAATAGGTATCGAAAAATTGTTTAAAGTTGAAACTTACAGAAAATTCAGTGAAAATTTGTGGAAGAAAAAATTAAATATTTATATGCCTTTTGGTATCAACAAAAGGGAACATTATTGTCTTTAGACTACATTATTACTAGTTTGTATAGACATTTCCTTTATTTTATGTCCCGTTATCTATACATTTTTCATATATTACTTGTTTATGTACTAATTACGGCTATCAATGTGCTTTCTATAGACTCTCACCTATATTTCATATGTTTTTGGCGCAATATTGTTGTATGACGTCACTTGCCAGACTGTATTCACATTGTAACGTCATAGTATATGTTCTACGTTGTGTTGCTATGGACAATAAACACCGACTGATGAAGACCGGTAACACGGTCGAAATATTTTGAAACAGTGTTTTAAAAGTTTTTTATAATATATATATATATATATATATATATATATATATATATATATATATATATATTTAAGAAATAAACAACGTTATTTAGTGAACATGGCGTTATGAATAGCAATTGCTCTGTTGGCATATTCCATGATGCGCGCTAGCGCATCATGGTAAATATGCCAACAGAGCAATTGCTATTCATAACGCCATGTTCACTAAATAATCGTTGTTTATTACTTATATTTGCATTTTACCACTCGCAAATACCCTGTATTCGCCTAGACTTTGACATTTAGCCATTGCATCAAAAATAAACATTCAGTATGTAATGTACCCTTTAAAATCACATAGATTTGTTAACAGAATCAATGATATGTTATAACAGTAATTCCTTTAAAATGTTATCAAAAACATGTTTTAATATTACATGTAAATACATCAATTTTATGGAGTTGGAGAAAAACACATGATGTATCGTGTAATGGTTTAAGGTAGCTCGCGGGTTTACCTGCCTGTGAGAAAACCTACCTTGAAAATTTGTCCACGTGATCCATAGATTTTATAGTTTTATTTCTAAAATTTATTTAAGATTCGTCTGCGCGGTAATAATGTTATCGTGTTTCAAATACAGTGTCATTAATAAAATCAAGCAACGCCATTTCAATGAAATATATAGTAAAATGCACATTTTAACCGAGAAACGCATTACAAAACTATGCTCCAAACTTTTAAACGATTTAGACGAAATTAATCATACTCAACACAAAAACAGAGGAGATAATTATGAATCAATTCATAAAAAAATATAAGTATGTGTTCTCGGCCAATTTTTGGCAAAAAAACTTTAAAGATTTAAAAGATTTCTCAAAACCTTATATTTACATTCTACTGTGTTTTTCCATTAAATTCCGTGATGTTTAAATGCCTCTAAATGCAACAAGTAGTCAAAGGTCAAATTGACGGGTTTTATTATGACGTCACAAACGTTGAACGCTGTAAACTGCAACGTCACAAGCGAAAATCAAAGTTCACGCTTATGGCTGTTACTGTGGCTCTTCCATTAATATTAACTTACCCTTAGGATAAGATAGGAATTTTAAGGTATGAATCACATTTGCAGACAAGGCAAGAAGTTAAAAAAAATGTAAATATAAGCATTAAATCATGATTTTTTGAAGTATACACTCTCATAACTGCAGCGGTGTGTGCATACAAATTTTCATAACGCGCTAACGCGCGTTACTCAATTTGTATGCACACACCGCTGCAGTTATGAGAGTGTATACTTCAAAAAATCATGATTCAATGCTATAATATTTTCATTACGACGTTAGCCTGACGTCATCATTTCCTTACTTCTTAGAACAATAAAATTGAAATGCATTTATTGACAAGACTAGCTGCTTAACACATTTTAGAACATGGTAATGCTTATTAGACATTATTGTGAATGTTATTACCGGTAAATGCAATTAATGTAAGGCTGTAAAGATACAGAAAATTGCTATTTTTGTTTTTATGAAACTCTGAGTCAATCAATGCAAAAATAAAATGCCAGGCAACTACTGACATTATTAGTAAGTAATGATATAAAACAGTTATCTCAAGCCAAAAGAAATTTAAGAATTTAATCGGTAGTACAGATTACCGAAGTTATAATTGTAAAAAAAAGCGAAGTTAATGCATACATTCTATTTTAAAACATGACTTTAAATGGAAGAGTTCTAACGCACACTCATTCTTTATCTTTATAGAACAAAATGTGACAATGTATGTGACATCTTTAAATTTTCAGCACTTGATATTATAAATCTTTTTATAAACAGTCATAAACCGCATATTTATAGCTTTTTAAAATATTTTCTTTTATACTTCTAAACATCTCATTTGTCATTTTAAAATAAAATTATGAGTTTACTGTGACGGTCAACTCTTTACGTCGATTCCTATTGTGACGTCAGCAAACCCGCGAGCTACGTTAAATCTATAACGTCATGGAAAAGTATATGACGTCACACCTTTATGACGTCATAGTATACAGACAGAGCAATTGCGATTATAGAAAAATATTTGCAGTTCCTCCGTATGGACTTACAGTGGGAAAGCGCAATGGCTATGCAAATATATATATATATATATATATATATATATATATATATATATATATATATATATATATATATATATATATATATATTTTAATATATATATTTTTGATATAAATTTATTGGTGTATTTCTATTTGCATCGGAGAGTAAATTATAAATAATTCTCAAGCTAAATACACATACACGCTAACGTACTGGCAACAGATATTTAAAATTCCAGTTTGTTGTAATAAAAACTTACCTTGATCATCTTCAAATATGATGTAAAACACCCCGTCTTCTGCTTTCATGCTCTTTATTTCTCCACCCCCCGATCGACGAGTGTTTTCAAAGTACATCATCACTGTATCCTCACTTGTCTTAGAAGACACGCCTCTAACTTCCAGGACGTTTTCCGAGTCTTTGCCAGCTTCCCCTGAAAAGTCTTTAACTCTAACATCTGGGCGGAATTCTTCTACACCAATTTGGACTCCGTTAAAGAGAAGTGGTGATTTTCTAATCACTCTCTTCACAGCTTTAATTATAAAAATAGGATCGCTCAGATATAAAATTTGTACAAGTATTTCGCACTTTTTATTATAAAATCAAATAAAAAGTAAGCAAGCTCACAAAACTCACCCACGTTCCCCTATTATTTGACAATAATTTACATAATGAATGGCAGATTATGCATTAAATACACTAAATAATTTGATAGAGGGCATAACTTGCAAAACAAATACGCATATTTATTCCTTTGTATTTTTTAAACCAACGTAAAGTTCAAATGACAATAAATGGCAAAGTATGCATTGAATGAGAACATAACTCATAAATTATCATCAGCTCAATCCTTCCTGAGATTTACACACATTTGTATTTGTCTTTTTAAAAAATGGCATCGGAAATTCCTGGTATACATAGATCTTCACATTATTATGTCCTAAATACCTACAAAGTTTATCTAGTTAAAAGTCCATGCAGCAGTTTGATAGGAGGTGCGCTTACATACTGTCCATTACTATATTCAATATAAGGCCAAAATGAAAAGTTAAAAGAGCCGAAATTCACAGAAAAATATTGAATCTAACATTTCCTGGTAATAAGCATATCTACACATTGTGTTCTAAATGCCTACAAAGTTTCAATCAATTCAATGCACCGGTTTGATAGGAGTTGTGCTTACATACAGTTCATTAATATATTCAACATATGGCCAACAATCTAAGTTCAAAAGAGCAAAAATTCACAGAAAATAATGAAATTCCTAGTACATTTAATATCCACATCTACACTTCTGTTTAAATATCTGCAAAGAGGAGTTGCTCTTACAGAAAAAAGGCTGACGTACTGACTTATTGATGGTAAACGGTTGGAAGAACATCTCACAAACATTATACCCCTCAAAACTTTGTTGCGTCGGGTATTAAGATATCATTAGATTTCGTGGTGGCTCAATTTACGTGGAATTCGTAGGTAGCTTATATTCACGAATTTAAAAATATAAAGGGTAATAATTCGTGTTATTTAAAAGTTTAAGAAAATATACGAAATTACGTCCAAACAAACCTAAAAAATGAAATCAATGCATTCCACGAAAATTGGCCCACAATAAATGTAATGCACGATTCTACAGTTATATATTTTCTAATTTCAATGTATTAACCATTTGTAATTTCAAACCTTTTTAAAGAATACATGAGGATCTATTTCCTCCATAATGATGCTGTAAACCACATCTATAATAATCTATGTTTTAGAAATCTGAAAACAACCATTTGCGATTGCAAAACAAAGTTTATCTGATAAAATAATTTCACGATTGAGAAACTATGATTAACAACTCTAAAGTATAGTTAAGGAATGCAAATAACAGATGTGAATCTATATTAATCGGCAAAATCTAAACTGTTAACGTTTTTTACAGACAAATGAACTTAGAATAGCATTATATAAAATACAAGCTTTAACCATAGCTTAACAGATGAACACTTTAGTAACCGAATCGTTAACTGTAATTTACGGTTTTTAAACTATAGTTAACAGTTAATAATAGTTAAGGGTAAGTAAACTATGAATGGCATTTGACAAACCTAATTTATCAATTTTTTTATTTTATTTAGCATTTCTAAATCATAGTTAACGCGTTCGTCTATGTTTTAGACGTGTAAACTACATGTATAATTAACAAAAAATTAACTATTGCGGTCCCAAAACATAATTTAAATGTCCCTGATATATATAGTGTCATGATTGTAAAACAATAATTAACAAGTCTTAATATTATAGTTAACGAAAATAAAGTATTTTAACAGACGTGAATCTACTTTTATCGTCAAAATCTAAAGTTAATGTTTATTTGCAGACAGAAAAACTTTGCATTCGTAAACTATAGTTTACAAGCATCAAATAAGGTTTTACAAATGAAAAAGTTGATAAATCGTTAACTATAGATTGTGGTTCGTTAAGAATAGATAATAATCGATACACCTGGTTTTTCAATTCTGAAACTATGTTATGATCATTTGGTGAATTTTGCGGGTCATATAAATCTCCGTGATTCCATAAAATGACCTAGCTGTCGGCGTTGGAATACATATATTCGCATCTGCAGTTAATAAGGTTGAGTCTTTAAGTTTTTTTTTCTAAAGTATTTTTTAAAAATTCTACACTCACAGCTTAACCAAAACTCAAAACAAAAAGTTGGGGTCTATAATGTTCTTTTGGCGCTACAGTGGATTTAACATGACCTTTCTGCACTGAAAGTGCAATTTACAGATAAACATATTTTCCTTTTCTTTATTTTTTTTATCTAAATGAAACATGGCATCAAATACATAAAAATATATTTAAAATGAATAAAATTTAAACTAATATAAAGGAAATGTTAACAATTTCATCACCTAATCAATGATTCGATCTTTTTGCACTTAAAAACGCCGTTTTCAGTCGTTAAAAATACTTTTGATGTGTATGTTTGCGTGGATTATTTCTTAACCGATTAGAACCAAAACTTGGACTTGCAAGGACTAACCTCATACATCAAAGTAGTTGTTGTTATCATGGGAACATTCATATACATGTGTATAGAAAATTGACTGTACTTATGTGTTACGTTTCAACCGACAACAATAATAGTTTACATACTTTAACTTTTAAATGTACATAAAGCAATTAAATGATTTCTTTGGCGCGTGTTATTTTCGGGTTTAGACGGTAGCTAGCATTGCAGAAAAAATAACCTTTTTTTAACTCATGGCGTAAGGCGTCTGGATTTTCAAACCGGTAGACGCAGCTATAGGTAGATGCATACCTTCCTATTTTGCTTCCAGTACGATACAGACTAATTTAACAATAAATTGCTTCCATAGATGATTCATGCGGGATAGCAACATCGCAGAAGATACATAAAATACTTAACCCGCGTTATTGGGTTGAGTTAATGGGTTATGGGACAAATTAATGAGTTGATCGTAAAGAGTAGGTAAAAGTAACTCAATTATTATTAGGGTACATCAGTTAGTTAGAAAAATGTATAATCAAGTTGTCTTATATGGGATTATGAGTCTGACATCATCATAATTATTTCGTGCGGTCCGTGATCTTTGTTCGTTTGGTGAATGTTTCGGCCAAACGATAAAAGGGATAAACTTGGATCATGTACATTTCAGCCTTGTCGGTTTCTATAAAGCTACAAATCACAATCGGTTAAGTTCATAAATCTATGAAAACAATAGGCTGAAAGTACCTTAACCCAATTTACATTAAGAATTGAACAAAAAATTAATATCGTTGTATATTTTGAATTATTTAGATGAGTTACCTTCTTTGTCAACCATATGGTTCTACTCATTTTACAGTTTGGAATATCTATGATAAGTTATAAATATTGTTTTAAACAATTGTGAAAATTTTCATGATTAAAAACTAGTTTAACATTAATTTTAATTTCTATAAGATGTGTTGATTGTCCTATTTTCTAGAATTTGCATAAAATTAAAGATGTTTCAAATCGTTGCTTAAGTGTATGAAATCCAACCTTCAGGCTCTTCAAAAGTAATAACAGCTGACTTTGTATCTGGGTCATACTCCAAGTCTTCTACCGATCCACCACCACTTTTCCGACGATTTTCAAAGAAAAACAGCAAAGCAGCCTTGTAAGTTCCATCCGGAATATTGGTCACTTTTATCATGGTTGCCTCTTTCAAAACAAACACAAGAATTCAGCGTTATACATTCTAAATAAAGTCTTTCCAGAAGATGTAGACTATTCTTTTTTTATATATATAATTACAATAAATGTACCCGAATTTCCAGTCTCCTTATCTGGCAGGTATATCCTAGAGTACTCCGAATAAGCCATTGCACTTAACTTCTATGTATGTGGTTGGTGCATGATTTGTTTCATAAATATATTCTTCCTTTCGCAAAGTAACTGTTTTAAATTTTAAAAAATGTTTAGTACAGATATATTAGAGCTAATTAAAATGCAAATGAAACATGGATTGACTTTAAAGTTTAGTTTTTGATATTTTCATTTTCAATCGTATTTTTCTGTGATAACACAACGAATCATTTGTAACGCAAAGTTTCATACAGTTTATCAATGACGCAAACGTATTGTTGGAGCGCAAGCAGGATTTGCATAATTATATGAAATGAAAATGATTTAAAAATGTCGCTGATTTTAATTTGAATCGTAAAATTGCAGAAAATCATATAAATGTAAGTAATAAGGACTTATTCTATTTTGAATTTTAATAGGTAATTATTGCGGTCGGGGCGTATTCAAATCTACCATATAGTCATTGGATTTGATTTATCATGACCATTATTATTGATTACCTCATAATCTTCAAAATATGATTCCTTATCCAAAACTTAATACCAAGCTAGGTGTTATTTATATTTTCTTTACAAATATTTCATTGTATATTTCAAATGATAAACATGTGACACTCTCAGCAAGAAAATCAACATTCTTATTGACAACAACTCGTTTTCAGGCTGGATCAATACCGTCGATACAGTTGTAATCAATTATTCAAAGGAGATTATCTAAATATACATAAATCGACGATATTTTATCATGATTATATGCCACAATCGTTACCGTTTGATAATTCTTAATCTACATTTCGATTAAATGGTTGATATTTAGTCAAACTGTTATTATAATAATCGTTATCAAATTTGATATTGTAATTATAATCGATATCAATATCATTATTACGGTCGACCCTTTAAGGTCGTATAGGACAAACATTTTTACAATATTTAACCAAAAAAGGTTTTAAAACTTTTGGAAAGGTAAACAATTTAAAATGCCCGATGGGACTTAAACTCACGACTTCTGGATTCGTGGTGAACGCTCTAACACATATTGCGCTACGCTGTTATGTGACAATTTTGAGAGAGATAATAAAATTTACATTTGATATTTTTTGCTAGAGATCAGATTTACAACGGCATTTTAAACTTTGTTTTAAACTTTATTATAAAGTAAATTGATCGACAATGATATTGTTATTGTACACAGCAATTTGGGGTATTTCAAATCACTTTTTACAACTCGGTTGCAAAATTTGTAAAAACGCACATGTTTATAAGGGGTTGTTTAGTATCAACAGAGAGGAGATGCTCTTTATCACAAAAAAAAATTCTGAAAGGTTATGAAATTACCGATTCGTCAATCTACATTTGCGGGTTATTTTCTATCATTAAGGTGTAAGCATCAATGAAAAATATCAAACATCGTTTCCAATGATGCACATTTCCTCTCTTTAGGATAGGGCATTGCCGATGAAGACTGTTTGGTACTTTCATTCGTTGGTTATTAAAATCATAGTAGGTCTAAGATTGAAAATGTAAATATGTTCACCTATCAACGCGAGCGTTCAACTCGAGAGAGGAAAAAAACTATTTTATTATTCATATTTATCTTCTTATAATTATTAACTTAAAGTTTCAAAAGTTGATTCTGTTTCCTATTATCGATGTTGTATATTTAGATGGAAAACCAAGTTTCCCATTTGATATCAATTATTCGAAAAGTAGATATCGCTTATTCTAATCAATTTGCACCTTTTGGAATAGGTAATATCACAAATTCGTTTCAAACAGGTGATAACACCTTTCCGAATTGAGGATTCACTATTCAGTTCGAATTGATGATATCATATTATATTCGAATAGGTGACACCACCTAATCAAATTTATATGTGATGTCATCTATTCGAAAAGCAATACCATTACAAAATTAATAATAACTAGTAGACTAATTGTTCACGGAACATTTAGAGGCCTTTCCACCATTCATAATGATTAAAAAAAATTCCCGAAAATGTTGATAATTATTGAGTAATTAGAGAAAAATCAATTTACGAAAAAAAATCAAAAAAAAAAATGGTCGCGCCCACCCGCTATCGATCCG
The DNA here is from genome assembly GCF_963853765.1 of Magallana gigas. Taxonomy (NCBI): domain Eukaryota; kingdom Metazoa; phylum Mollusca; class Bivalvia; order Ostreida; family Ostreidae; genus Magallana; species Magallana gigas. The sequence continues at coordinate 10,445,241 of NC_088860.1, read as the reverse complement.
CGTACCCTTAGATTCCTAGGCGAGAGTGTTGCCACTACGCTATTTCGCTTGTTCTATGACAGAAGGTAAAACTTGTTGAGCTGTTTAGTCGATTTGGATGATGATAGAAAGAAAAGATGAAGCATTCTTCTGTCCATCTAAAATTGATACCCGACGCTGAGGAACCTTTAGAATAGATGGGGGCTTAGCGATTGGTTGGGAGGGCAGTATTTGTTCATCAGTTGATTCATAAAAATCAGTGCCGCTTGTAAACAATGTGGCCGGATAGCGTTGACTAAGAAATCAACAGGCCAGGTCAAACTCTGGTCGCCAGCGGGTATTTGAAGGTGCGAATCTCCTTGTGATTTGAAATGCACGTGCTTAGAAATCTATTAACTGTCATGCATTCGTGGATTACAAGTACGGAAAATCGGAACTGAATTAAGGCCAGTCATGTATTTCAGCCAAGTCGGGAAAATAAACAAACTGAAAGAAAATGTAAACTAAATTCATCTAAAATCGGGGTCTGGGAAGGAAGAGTTATCTTTCGTAGAACTTCAACACAAGTCGTCACAGGTTGCTGATAGAAATGTAAACACAGATTTTCAGTGAAATTTGAGCATGAATTTATTAGACACAAATATCGAAGCGTTGAAATTTCGTTTCTTGGAATGATGGTTCGATGCCACTGAGGTGGATAAATTTCTTCAATAGGGTTCATATCGTTTGAAATTTGGCAGGCAATTAGATTCAGGCGTGACCGTGTGAGGAACAGTCCCATGAATTTTCGCCAAGTTCTACAGAGTTTTACTGGAGCTGGAATTTTTATTTGGAGGCGTAGTCTAAAACGCGGTCTGGAGTGAAATGGCAGGCAGTGTTTCAACTTTTCAAAAAATTCTGACAAACGGTTGTAACACTTTTTTAGGTTTTATTTTAAAAAGGAATATTAAATTTCAAGTTCAAATATCGAGGGTCAAGTTCATATAAGAACTCAGTCCTTGTAGAAACGAAGGGGGGGGGGGTTAATTGTACATATAAATAAATCTGATATATATGTTGCATACACTTATTACTCATTAGTTCTAAGAGGTCAAAGGTCAAGGTCAAACCTAAAAATAAAAAGGGGGGGTATTTTGTATTTGATAGTGAAATCAATGAAATTCAAAGGGGAATTACTACCAGAAGGGGACGTTGGACCCTTTTGGGATCAATAGATTGAAGAAACTTCTAAGTGTGCTGAAGACATTGGTAAAAGTTTCAAGGGTCTACCTGTTATGGTTTCAGAGGAGTAGCGATAACAAGCGTTTCGTACAAAAGGGGCAATAACTCGCTAACTATTACAAGGTGGGAGCTGAAGGGCTACATTTTGAAATATCTTAAGACGTCCTACTACATCCTTGATAAAATTTCTCTATATCACCCTAAACAAAAGAGATACGAAAACTCATTAATACACATATTTTCAGATGACCTTGACCTTTGACCTTGACCTTTGGTGCAGCCAAAAAGTTCCTCGAAGCCATCGCAAGTGGTTTCGCGGCTCTACCTTTAGTCGTTACATTTTTTTTTCATGAAAATTAAAAAAATTGAGAGGCAGTCGTTCTAAGAGGAGACTGCGAAACCTTCTGTCTTTCGGAGAGATGCAACTACCCTTCAGACCGACATCATCCGCGAAGGTTTGCAACTTGCAAGTGTCGCGGCTTCCGAGGAGTAGCGATAACAAACTTTTACGTGCACGCGTCAATAGTAACGAAACGCGAGGTGTTTTTAAGACGCAGGGTAAAATGCCCTCATCATTTTCCGAAAGCAGTAAGACGTGAATGAAAGCGTTTCGATAAGTCGCTAAACAAAAAAATCATTTTTGCTTACGGAAGAAAAATAAAAAGAAACAGAACAATATCAATAGGCCTTTACACTGTGGTGTAAAGACCTAATAAAATATACCTATAAAGCCACAGAAAATTTGAACTTGTATCCAGTCATTGAATAGTTAAAGAATTTGGCTGGATTATGAAATAAACCATATTTTACTTTCGTTTTGTAGAGTAACTGTATTATAAAATCAAAGTCATAATATAGAACTCACCTTGAGTCATTCAATAATCAAATATTCTAGTCCTGTTGAATCTAAGCAGGACTTTCTTTCCAACTTCAAAACAAGGACATGGACATCAAACAATCTGGACAACCCTACATGTACTTAAACAGTTAAAGTAAAATCGTCTGAACTTGTAATGTATGGAGGAACGGCACTGATAATTATCAATCAGTTTATTTGCATTCGGTAGTCTGAAGTAAGCGTCAGGTCGTGCGTGATTTTCACAGTCGACAGCAGGCTTGGGGTAATGCTAAATGTAATGGTAATGCATTGCAATGCATTACATATTTTCAAAGTAATGCTAGTAATGTGTAATGCCACAATTTTAGCATTACAAGTAATGGTAATGTAATGCATTACTTCCAAAAATCTAGTGTAATGCTGGCATTACATGGCATTACTTTGCATTACTATGCTTTTCTATGCATGTTTATTTGTAAAATCGTGATGAATTAAATAAATGTATTTAATTAAAAATTGTTTTTAAAGAAGAAAAATAATTCTTGAGATAAAAATATTTTAGTTGTATGATTAAGCATGTTAAAAAAAAATAGATTAAAAATCCATTCTTAAATTGTCAATATAACTGGCTATACCAACACAATTTCATAACATTTTAAGAGTGTCTTATTAAGAATTTCAAATCATTTGAATAATGTACTCCAATTAGTTGTACATTCAATTAATTCTTTACTGTGAAAAATGTGTCAACTGTACACAGTGTTGTTTTAAGTATCAAAACATTCTATTGTTTAAAGAGGTGCTAAACACCCCAATCACCAACCTTCTATTTGCTGTACATGTTCCATTAGAATGGAGAACAGACATACACCCTTAAAAGCAAAAATGAATGCACTAAAAAGAATGCACTGTTCAACCATGATCTCTTGAAGCTTAAAAATTACTTCCAGTATTATGACCCATTTTAAAATAATTTTACACACTCTCTCTCTCTCTCTCTCTTTCTCTCTCTCTCTCTCTCTCTCTCTCTCTCTCTCTCTCTCTCTCTCTCTCTCTTTGTTGTATACATGTTGTATACATGTATTAAGTACAATAGTTTGGAATGATAGAAAATACAAGATTCATGTATTTTTTCTATTATTACCTAAACACTTTTATACATGTATCTTAGATTTTCACACCCGACAGGATCAGGATGCAGTTGAAAGATGTGAAACCTGTGAAACTTTGATCATATAGTGCAACAGCAATCTTGTATAAGTCATTAAATTTGAACCTGATAGTGAACATGAACCTGTAAATATGTTTAAACATGTTTTATTTCTGAAACATTTACAAAAACTCTTTATTTTGCTTTTAAAGTACTCTTTTAAAACTTATTGACTTTTCACAAAGTAATGGTAATGGTAATGCATTACTTCTCTCATGTAATGGTAATGTAATGCATTACTTCAAGAAAATTAAGTAATGGTAATGGTAATTTAATGCCCTAATTCATGAAGTAATGGTAATGTAATGCATTACTTTACAATGTAATTCGCCCCAAGCCTGGTCGACAGCCACGCAATAAAAACCCGATATTAACACAAAACTTGGCTACAACTATTTACCACATTGGAGCAATGAATCTTTTCGTAGTTAAGGTACAAAATTGTTACTTTGAGGACTATATTTGTTTATTATTAATCGATCGCAAACACATTGACTTTAAGCATAAACTTAAAGGTGTCACGGGATTAACAAGAAAAATCTGTTAAAGTGTAGTAACTTATTACACACCATTATTATAATTACAAATGCAACACTTTTTTTGAAATCTTTAAATGCTACTTGATGACAATTTAAATGTCTTTCTCACTGCATGTAGTAAGCCTCCAAAGTCATCGACGATTTAAGATTTTACTGTGTAACGAGTTTACAGTGTCATGTTGTACTTTTTTTTAAATTTACGGAGTGGCAGTAAATATAAAATTTACAACACGACAAGTTTCAAATCATTATTGAAAAAAAAAATGAATCAATAAATAGCAGTCTTAATTTTATTTTGTTCTATAACGAAAGAAAATAATTTTGCGGAAATAAAATAAAAAGTAAACAATTTTCAGTTTGTTTGACATGAAAATCAACTGTCCTAAAAAAATTTAGTAACAACTATACTATATTGTGTTTTCCATTCCCTTCACTTGCTTGTTTTTTCAAAAGTTATATTGGGGCCTCCTGTTTCCATCATGAGGCCTTTCAGAGTGCAAGATGAAGAATAAATATTGGCTGGAACCTTTACATGTCTCCTTAATAACATGATTTTTTATATGCGCATTAAAGACAATTTTACAATTACTGGGGATTTTTGTACTATAATTTCCTGTACACTCAAAATACCGGTAAAGGGGGTTGTAATGAACAAGATTAATGTAACTGTAATGCAGTGTCAGTTGGCTGTACTTTCTATTGGATCTATGTTATCTAAGGAAGACTAAAAGGATAATAAATAGTATACCATACTTATTTAGGAGACTTTATTCTTTGCATTATAACAATCATATACTATAATGAAAAAAATCCTTTATTAATAATTTTAAATTCTCAGAATTTGGAATTTTGTATATACATCGTACTGTACCCGATATATGTTTTATATTCACTGCAAACAAACTAGCTCTTATCTGAAATTTTAGCGAATCACATCCACATAAAGAATTCATGAATGTATTTGAGAATGTGCCATAAACCCACAGGAAACTGCAAGTAGTTTCAAAAGTAGGAAGAAATTATTTCAAATTGTGAAACATAAAACCATTTTGTATCGCTGTAAATACAAGAATTGACAAACAACAAATAAAGACTAAATGTTTACACATCATGAACCTTTCATCGAACAGCATTATTGTGGCATAAAAGTACATATCGCAATGTTCTTCATCCCTGATAAAACCTGAACGAAAAGACAATCTAAGAAACATGATTGAGCATTTAAAGAAGCATTGTTATAAACGTAAGACAATTAACTGTGTATTGGATTGAGTGTTTTGGGGGAAAGCAGCTTCCCTAAATGAATTGCAACACTGAATATTATGCATATCCGTATCTGTATCGCTACATTCAGTAATGTGTTAGATCACAATAACGCAAATCTGTTGAAAATTCAATTTCTACTAAGTATCATACATGTTTAAAGTAATAGTGCTATAAAAGCATATACTTGAAAAAATGTGGAGATTTGTTTCTTACAGGTGGGAAACTGATTGTTATAAAACCAAGACAAAGGTCAATTAGTTAGCCAGCAGTCATTAAGTACGTAACTAGCTGCATGGGTTGCTACATGTACATTATAAAGAGAACTCTACCTTTCTAAAGGTCAAGATCTAATAAACGATTTCAGAGTGTTTATTAGATGCTAGATCTATCATAACGTCATAATTGATTTGATATATTTTTTTCCTGTACTTTATGACTACAAGAGAATTATATAGAAAATAAAACATTTCTAGATATTCCATTTAAATCCAATGAAAAATAATGTATATGTTCAATTTAATGTCATTTTAAAGAAGATGTAAAGAATATTCTATAGGTCTTTTTTAAAGAGTCCTTAGGCATTATATTTCATTTGTTATACTTTCATGTTAAATACTGAAATCTGATTGGTTAAGACGCAGTTCATAATCCTTTCTATTACCCTCAGCGTTAGCAACGCACTTAGCAACGGGTAACATTAAAAAATGTTACATGCGCGAAAATTATGCACGTACGGTTCGCTGTAGAATTCACGTTATTCCTATATAAAAGCAGTAAAATTTTCTTAAAAATTAAGACATTCAGTATAACAAAATAAATAGTGCTTCGCGTCGGTTGACAATGGTTTTCTCGGGGTGTCAATTTCAACTGTTACCCTCCCAAACAGGCACTATTTATATAATGTCAAAGACGAAAAACAACTTTCAGATTTGTAGCTGGTTTCCATCATATTTCATGACAGTTTAAAACGCGATTTTTTCAAAGCGTTCATCTGAAAATCAAGTCCTGGTACACCTTATAAAACTAGGCTTTTTTATGAAGCACAATCGGAAGAAATTATACATCAAATTTTAGCAAACTGTACGCACCTTTCATTTACTAGAACTAGTCATTACAAAGTCGTGAGTTCTGAGTCAAAGTATGTTCTGTACTTGTTCTGTTGTCTCCTTTAAACTGTTTACTGCTCGTCCATCCCACATGAGCATAGAATATATTAAGTCACACAGAGCTGTTATCAGATCCACCCATAAATATTCCCAAAATTAACTGACTTAAGTAACTTAAAATAAAAATGATTGCATATATATCAATTTGATAGGAAAGATTAAATAGAAGACATTGACTTTCACGTTACCTAAGTGGAAAGAAAACCAAATGTTTCTAAAAAGTTGCAATTTTCATCAACATGACTCTTATTAGTAACCTATAAAATGTTCTAAACATCACCATCTGATGATTTTATGGGGTTTTTTTTCAAATATCATAATACGACTTTCAAACATATCAACACGTTTTATAACTATAAAATAACGATAACTTTTCTAAGAAGTAGTATTACATTGTATTGATACTTAAATGCATACTACAAATCAACAGTGTTAAAAGTTAATGCATACCACAAATTAAAAGTGTTATATAAATGTTTTATTAACTGTAATTATATACCTAATAACTATAAAAAATGAAGATAATAAAGTTCAACATTATGTAATAATGTAAAAATCTTCAAAGTAATTAAGCAGACTAAAGTTTAATATTAAAATAATTTGACAAACATTGCCAATTTTTAAAAAAACTGAACTGTTGCAGAGACGTTAAAGATGGCCAAGTCACATTCATTGGAAATCCGTAGCCAATACTTCAGGGTAATTACTAACCTGTGATTGCAATGCAAAAAGGCATTGCTCAAACAAAGTTATAATCTTCTATGTATAGACTTCCTTTCAACATTGAATTGGGCGTACGTTTAATTCAAACCAACAAATTTTATCCCCTTTTGTCCCCCTCCCCACACACACACACACACACACACACACACACACACATGCATACAAATACACACAGGGAAATCTGAAGAATAAAAATCTGTACTTTATAACTTTAACCTTTTTATATTAGCTTACTTTTAACATTGGCTTCAAATGATATTAATCATATTAACCCTTTTCGCAAATTTAAGACTCTATTTTCTGTGTAAAATAGAATCATCTAGACATTAGTTTTGTTTTGCGTATCAAGTGAGAAGACCGTCCACTAAAATTTTCAAAGGATATTGACCAGCAGCCGAACCGATATTTGCAACGAAAAGAACGTTTCATAAATCGAAATATATATATATATATATATATATATATATATATATATATATATATATATATATATATATATATATATATATATATATATAATTATGTATGTGTGTGTGTGTGTGTGTGTGTGTGTGTGTGTGTGTGTGTGTGTTTACATTACTTTGTATTCAACGGCCAGTTGTTTCATTGTATCAATTGTCAATGTTTTTTCAATAAAAAGTTATTTTCATATAATCAATAAATCATGTTTGATTTGTTGGTTTTGTTAATACCCCAAATTGTTTAAGTATTTCTTCCTTGTTCAATTTTCCATGGGAAAAATTTCCTGGACTTACTTTGGGGACTTCGGGAATAGGCTCTAAATTCAAAGTTAAAGTGTCATTCATTTTAGACAAAAACTCAAAGGGATATCCAGACAGTGAATTGTTATATTCCTCCAACATATCCTTCATCTGAGTAACATAGGTGTGTAAATCCTTCTCTTGATTTTCCAGTTTCTCGACAGCAAATGCTTCGTAACTTTGCAAATCTTGTAAATTTTCTGTCAAAATTGAGTCAACCAATCCTTTGATTTGACTGGCTTGATTTTTCATACTGCTTTTCAGCATTTCTAAATTTCTATTAATTTCCAGTTTTGCATTCCTTGATTCTTGGAGAAGAATACAAGTTTTTGGGAGAATGTCATCACGAATTCTACAAATTTGCTCAATTCGCGTTTTGCATTTCTTAGTGTATACATCTTCAAGATCCAAAAAACCATGACCATCGTGTTCTTTCGTCGTACATAAAGCACATATCGCTTGTTGGCACTTTTTGCAGTACAGGGTCAATAGTTGCCGGGGATGTAATTTACATGGAACGGATGGAATTTTCAATTTTCTGTCCTCATACCTGCATACTTCGTGATGAGTATTATCACGGTGCCTCAGATGTTCCTCTCTACATTTGCCACACATCTGCTGATGACAGGCATTGCAGTAAAATTCGGAATAACATCCACAGGTCTGACATTCCACACAATGCTGAGACATTGAAAGATCAGATACGTCTATTAATGCAAAAAAAGAAATGTCACAAAAAAGTGCTATCACTGGGACTCACGATCGCATATTTATTTCAACAATAAACATAGCATGATTAAGAATTCGATGTAAGTAAATGTATATTTTCAAAGAAAGTTCTGTAATCAGGTACAAAGAACATGTTTACTGGTCGGGGAAAATATTCTTTATGTTAAATTATATGTTCTTTACATTGCATTCACTGTTGGATATATACAGTAAATAGTTAGAACAGAATACTACTTCATGCAATACATATTGTATCTTAATTAGGTTTATGCTGTTAGAATTGCCTAGACCATCAACTGATTATCATTCAACATCAACAATAATTTGAGAAAAGAATTGCTATATATCTCACCTTTTGTCAAACGATGTTCAGCATGCATCTTCAGAATGATATCAGCCACTTGTTTGGACACTTCAGTAACTACTTGCTTATGGCCTATTGTAAAAAGAAATAATTTTTATTTTGAGAAAACAATTGCTGTGGCCGAGTTGAGGTGGGGGAAACATTACATTGAAAACTAAAGGGCCGACATCTTTCAAAGAAGTGTGCCGGTTAGGGTTTAACTGATTAAAAAGATTATTAAGTTTTTCTAAACGCTTTCGGATTTCCGGGTCTCTGCTTAAGTGTATTTTTTGGTGCTAGAACCATTATGACGTCATAATTGATTTGATGAATCTTTTCCCGTATTTTACGGCTTTAAAGGGATTATGTAGAAAATAAAACAATTTTTTGACATTCTATATTTAATAACGGGAAAAGTAATCCCGGTGCCTATATTCAATTTGACATTTTTTTAAAGAGGAGGTCAAGAGCTTGTTTGATGCTGTTTTTGGAGAGACTGTAGGCATTCTAGATATATTTATTTGGTCATAAATGGACAAAACTCAGTGATCTGTTACTTTTATTCTTCATGTTTCATAGAAAATGGTTAATTAAAACATGATTTTTCATTGTGCTTACCAAAAATTTAAGCCCCGGTACACCCTATGAAACAAAGGTATTGTTATGAAGCATCATTTAAAGAAGATATATCTTGAAAATCATAAAACTGTAGGCACCTTTCATTTACTAGATCTTGACCTTAAGTGTAAATCATGAGCATATTATCAATGAAATCTGTCTCTATTAAAAATTTGTTTAGTTTGGTGCAACAAATTTAAAATAGCTAGTTTCCTTTTTTGTCTGTTATTATAAGTAAAGATATTTATATGCATTTGTGTTAAAATTGTCTTTAATTACTTTAAAAGAGTAAATTGAAAGAATTAATTCGGTCTGGTTGGCAATGCATAATAGAGACGACATTTTACAATAGTAAGTAAGGTTTTGGTTAGTTGAAAAGTGTTGCATATTTCAATACATTTTAATATTTTCAACGAATTTCTTACCTTTATCCACAATGGAGTTAGCAACACCATCAATGTAGTACATGTCTTTGTTAACTGGGTTTTCATTCGCACCCACATCCAAATTTAACATATCCACGACAATAGCCGAGATCTTTTTTGTCACAGAAACAGCTAGGGTTTGCTCATTTATATCACATTTTAGTCCAGAACTACTTGTTTCTTCACCAAAAGCGCTTTCATCTCTGACTTCAGTCACAAACCCTTGACTTCTTTCTATGGTTCTATGTTTCTCCTGTCCTGGAGAAGATTTAATGCATTTCCAATTTCCTGTTGTATTATTTGAATTCATCTGTTTCTTCACCTCCTGTATAATTTTATCGATTGCATATTTGGCTTGATTCAGTCCCGTCTGAGTTGCTTTTACAACAATACCGGTTTCCTTTACTACAATATTTACTTTTTCTGACTGCAAACTCCTTTCAACATCATAGAGGTCTCCTGTACAATTCATCTGTAAGTTGTTCATCATTGATGGTTCCAAATTTAAGCTTTCTTCATATATGGTATTTGCTAACATAAAGTCTTCAATGTATTCCCGAGCTAAACCTTCCCACTGGTCTGTACACAGGATGATAATTCTCCCCTGGTCTGCCTGGGCTATTATCTTAATCAAACCCTGCCCATTATTCTCGATCTCTTCAAATTTGCTCTGCCATTCTCTCGTTGGAAGTAAAGCTTTGGACTCATTTTGCAACTTAATCGGGGTTTCTATTACGGACTCCTTGATGAAATGTGCTGCTTGAACAGCTTGCTCATCTGACATTGAGAAAACTGTCAATGTCTCGTCTTCTGTACAAAACTCCCAAATCCCAATGATGTGTCTCTCTTTCATTTTATGGTTCACATACATATACACTGGCTGCTGTAGCAAGAATTGCTGTAGAAGCTTAGAAAACGGTTTAACTTCAGTTTTGACAACTCTTGATGTAAATTCATACATTTTCACTATGGCACTGGTGACTTCTCCACTAAGTCCTTCAAATTTGACCAAATTTTTACTGATGTCATATTTTAATGAAATGTCTTTATATTTCTTTTGCAGTACCTGCTCAAACTTGCAGAACTGTAGCATTAGCACTAGGTGCCTTTTCAGCTGTTTCTCTTCCTGTATTTGCTGTTTCTTTCTGTCTAGCTCTTGATCAACTTTTTGAATGATATCTGACACTTGTTTGGACACGTCAGTAACTGCCTGTTTGTGACCCGTCACATAAATTTCACGATTACTTTTCTCCAGAACAATAGACACAGCATCTGGGTTGGAGATAATCAGAGATTTCAGCTCACTTAGAACCAAAGGGAATGCCTCTTGTAATGTAGTGTGCTTGCAAACATGTAGAAGATCTAAAAATTTACTGAGGTTTTCTCTCACTTTTGTTTCCCATGTGCGGGCAAGCTTTCTGCAATCTTTTGTTTCTGAAGTCAGTGTGCATTCTACAGTGAGAGAATAAGATTTGGACTTTTTAGGCCAGACAGGCTTTCCATAAACAGCCTCCAATTGTTTTTCTACTGCCCGCTGATTTGGAGGGGATTTGATGAGGAACAGTAACTTCTTTGGATTAAAGTCAGAAATCTCTAAGGGGGCAGGGTACATGTAAAAATAGCTCATTCTACAAATGAAAGCAGCTGCTCTGGTCCCAAAATTCTAAATGATAAAACGTTTCTTTTAATTTTGGTAGAAACAAAAAAATCAAGTGATAACAGGGTATTCAACAATTTTTCAAAACTTTGAAGTAGGCTAGAAATTGCGAAAGATATAGAATTATAAACATACATGTAATTAAAATTGTGCAAAAATAAAATCAAATTAAAAGGCAAAATATATAATTTTGGTGTTTTCACTTTTATAATGGTGAATTTTATTGGAAATGACTAATTTTTAAATAGACTTAAATACATGTAGATGCTTAAAAAATAAAATTAAAGAACTTGAACACAACTAGACGATTGTTATAAGTCGACACCACTTACATTACAATAATCTATACTACCATATTCGTACTGTCTCTTGCTTTCTATATTTTAAACATCATTGGTATTTGAAGATTACCAATTTGTTTTTGTTTGTTCTAAATCAAACTTCTCTAATTAATAATCAACGAAAATTCCTTTAAAAAATCCGGAAATCATCTGGATTTATTGGATTTTACAATCTTGCGCATGCGCATTACATTCACGCTAAATCATGGGAGGCTCTTTAGTTTATGTTTCCACAATATCATATTTGCATGGATAAACTCAGAAACGATAATACAAGTACGTGTAAACTTTCATTGAAAATTTTCCATATATTCTGTTCATCAAAGAAAATATGGGAGATAACTCTAACTCGGTATGAAATAGTGTTGAATTCCTCATTAATATGAAATAAATTTTTTGATGAAAGGTATCTACAGCCTCAAAATGGTTTGTTATGAATAATTTGACTGTTATTTTCAATGCAGCTTCATTAATTTTCTCCAAAATTGTTTCGGAGCGATTCTGCAATTTTTGGCTACATTACAGGTATATGAGAGGCATTTTAACTGTGGTGAAGGTCTGTCCCGAGACACCGATTATTCTAACTAAGCAGAGTGTAGTGAAATTAATAGCATTATTGTAGGCTTAAAGCTTGGTTATGTAAATGTCAACAATACGGTATATCTATTTCGTGAACGTCCGATATCATATGCAATGTCAACCCGTGCACGCACGGGTCAAAGTCTAGTTTCATCATATTTTGTTTATCTATTTTTGGGGTGTAATAAATTTAATCTTTGAAAACAGTGAAATACAATGGGCTGTTCTACTGTTAACGGAAAAGCACACCTATGAAATGCTTAAAATAAGTAAAGAAGTTCTCGTTCTTCAAGTCGAACCATAAACAAAACAAAATCTAATAGATAAATCGACTCTGTAAATTACTACTAGTTTCTGAGCAGTTCTGATGAATTTAGCAGAATGCGTATTTTGTTAGAATAAATCGTAGGCTCTAAAGTTAAGAGGAATGTGCGACCATCTTGTACATTTGAAATTAAAAATGTAGACATTTCTTAAACTGGCTTGTTTCTGCATAAAACTGGTCAAACTGTTCTCTAAAGATGAAAAAAGAAAACAATAAATATGAGGTTCTACATGTTTTGTGTGCATATTATGCATACAAGAGCAGAACAATGCTTTTTATATGACTTGCAACAGAGGGGTTAATTGGTGTCTTCTCTACACCCATTTGTTTTAGAAAAAGGTTGAATTTTGCAAATTAAATGTAGAAACTTTGCCTCAAAATAGGGTACCCTATTTTTATCAGTCGGCATTTGGGTCTATTTTTAGAACAAGAAAATAGCAAGCTATACTTAGAACTCCCATGTCTATGGATTAATTAATTAACAGTGAAGTTATATTTTTATCGAAAAAAAATGTCAATCTGGGCTGAATGTGACAGACATCTCTACACCAGTTCCAATTGTTTAAATTCTTTTTAGAAGTAGGATAGGGGTCCAAAAAATCAATTGCCTTTAAAAAATATATAAATATTTTTCAATGAAAATATAACTTCTATGTACCTCCATAGATACAGACAAAAGTATCTCGTGCAATTTGATGGTTTTTGAGATCTATTTTTAACAATAACTTAAATAAGCAAACTTTGACCTTTTTCTCAACAATAGTTGTAGAGTGAACACTAAGGACCTCTTTTCATAATTTTTAAGAATCTTAAATTTTAGTCTGAAGCTGCGCAGCTCTAATTATAGTTTGTCCCAAGGTATTGCTTCCATCACTTTTTGATGATTTTAAATAAGAATACACATACCTGTGAAAGAAGTACAGTTGAAATTGATGAAATGGAAAATATCCAAGATATCTTCATTGATAAATTATTCATTTTCACTCATAAAAGTTAACAGGAAGGAAAAATATTTTTTTACGGAGATTCATAATGGGAAATGTTTACATCTTTTCTCCATTTTGAAGTACTCGGGACACCTCGCGCAATTTTTCAACATTATCATCCGGGCTTTTTACTGGCTGATGCAATGCAAAATCCCCGTAGACTTTCTATTTTGGGATATGTATTGAAACCTGAAGCGGTAGAGGGGTAGATAGTCTGAACATTTTTCATATTAGTGGATGAACCTAGTTTGAGCACAGAGGTATTTATTATTAACGAAATATCAAGGGAAAAGTGGTGGAAGCAAAAATTCGGGAGAGAGTATAAGTGATTAAAAATGCATTGTTCTGCCCTTGTATGCGTATTTTACATAAAAGGGAACAAGTTGATGTCATATTTGTTGCTTCTGTATCTTTTAGTAAGTTTTGGACAGAAACAAGCCAATTCAAGAAATTTTCACAATTTTCTTCTCAAATGTAAAAGATGGCCGCGCATACATCAATTATATGGTTGTAAGCGATTTTTAATGTCTTTTGCACATTTGATTCATTATGTAATGTTTTAAAATACTGTTTTAAATATAAAAAACCCTATATTTTACTTACCCTTATCTACAAATAATTTTTAAAGCAGTAATATCTAATGTAAGAACAATATCACTGTACGATACCAATTCGCTGTGTACTTTCGATTTAAAAATTATGTTTTCTAAGGAAGGCTTTAAAGGTAATAAAACGGTATTACGCACACAATTGAAATTGGTATTGAATCTAATCAGAAATATACAATTACATTAGTTTTTAGCATCATGGCTATATTTTATAACGTCTAAGAATTCGTGTTTAAAGAGCTTATGATTGCTATTCATAATTTAAGGTAAATATGAACTATTTTACTGCCTAGATCAAGTCAAAGGAACCTATACGCGATTTTATTATATAGATGAAATTTTAATTTTCATGTATAAATGAATTACTAATGTATTTTGAATGATTCACCAAAATTTGAATATTAGAAATCAAGTTATAAGTGAGATAGGTAATTTTTACTCTGCGTGTAGGCAGGTTATTCGTTCAGAAATTTTCGTTATTTTCAAATTACAGCATATTTTGTCGTTTATTAAATACGTTGAATGTGTAATTTTAATAGCTTTCAGAGAGTTTATGGTATCGCTTCATACATCATTTTTTCCATGTGCTTTTTTTGCTTTAGATCTAATGTTATCGGGTGATATTGAAACCAATCCCGGTGGAACGAAGAATATTGACCCGGGGGTCATTTTTCAACGTTGAATATCGACCCGGGGGGTCATTTTTCAAGGTTGAAAATTGAGACCAAAATCGTGAAATTTATACCCGGGGTCATTTTTTCAACGGTATGAGAAAGATTTTTCTAAACTCTGATGACCTCGACACGTTGAAAATTGAACCTGTTGAGAATTGACCTCAACCTCAGAGTTTTGATCTGAACTGGAACTTACTCTACACGGTTTAAATGTACATGTACAATCATGCACATATTTGAAGTTTCAGTTTTAGAATGTTCATACTGTCAGATACATATGCGGACGTGGCTAATTTCTTTCAGGTTGATATGTCCGATTAATCATTTAGTTTTGAGACTGAAAATATTATATCCATGTATTATTACAATACTATGTGAATAAAGCTAAGAAGATGACCGTTTGCTTCGGAATGGAACAGGCGAGTAGGGCTATAATACTTTTTGACATAGATGACATGGTTTTCATTCCCTCGTGTGACAGAATTTGAAGTTTAAACTTGTCATAATCTCTCATAATTATATCTAACAAATGTATTGCCCGTTATCGTCAATTTTAAGGCTATTCAACAGAGCTCTATTTGACTGGCACCTGACGTTGTATATTTTTCTAATAATTGAAAATATATAACCTCTATACTGTTTTATTGGGTAAATGGTATATATATTTATATCAAGACAAAAGGATATAATGTCAGATACCTATGCTTAATTTGAAGAAGTCAAAATATTTCCCTGACAAAAAAATAAATGAATGGTTGTAATAATTTTTCTCGTTTTTATATTTAAGTATTGAATCCTTATTTTTTGAAAGATATAGTCTCATAACTGCAACGGTGTGTGCATACAAATTGAATAACGCGCGTTAGCGCGTTATGAAAATTTGTTTGCACACACCGTTGCAGTTATGAGACTATATCTTTCAAAAAATAAGGATTTATTTAAGAAATAAACAACGTTATTTAGTGAACATGGCGTTATGAATAGCAATTGCTCTGTTGGCATATTCCATGATGCGCGCTAGCGCATCATGGAAAATATGCCAGCAGAGCAGTTGCTGTTCATAACGCCATGTTCACTAAATAATCGTTGTTTATTACTTATATTTGCATTTTACCACTCTCAAATACCCTGTATTAGCCTAGACCTTGACAGTTAGCTATTACATCAAAAATAAACATTCAGACTGTAATGTATTTTAATTCACATAGATTTTTTAACAGAATCAATGATATGTTATAACAGTAAATCTTTTAAAATGTTATTATAAGACAGGTTTTGATATTAAATACATCAATTTTATGGAGTTGGAGAAAAAAAACACATGATGTATCGTATAGTGGTTTAAATCTATAACGTCATGGAAAAGTATATGACGTCAGACCTTTATGACGTCATAGTATACAGACGGAGCAATTGCGATTATAGAAAAATAATTGCAGTTCCTCCCTATGGACTTACAGTGGGAAAGAACAATGCATATGCAAATATTATATCTTAGGAACCTAACTCCGTCACCCACATGCTCTATGATATGGCAGGGAATGAAGACACATTAACAATTTAGTTAAAATTCCATTTGTATCTAGTCCAAGTTATAATAAGTAAAAATGGTGCATACAATTTAATTGTATTTAATTTCATCGAAATGAAATGATTGCCAGAATAAAAAAATGGGTCCATGTAACAACTATCACTATGGCCTTTTCAGAATGTATGGATGCCGTTTGATTTATGTTCTTACTTATTTCAAATATTTTATATCATTAATTAATATATTACTTATTACATTACTTATTTCTTGCATTTTTAGAAATGTAGCCTATTCTAAATAGCGATATACCGGATATATCTATACCCTGTATAAGGCAAAAGTTACGGCATGAGCGATTTGACGTTATCATCAAGAATAGTGCATAAAGACTATTGTGGACTGAAAAAAAATGTGTTAATTACCTTAATCAAAAATGTATTACATGTGAAATGTTTCATCTTGATATCTCTAAAAATGGCTGACCACCGTAAATGATCGAATGGGTCCGCATGTCAGAAATATCGATATTTTAGTGCACTCGTGAAAAAGTTTTAGCTGATTTCACACAATTAATGGTGCATAAAATGAACAAGGTTTAATTCTGTTATTTTTTGACACATTCTTAAATTTAACCGTTGCAAATTGTTGACATTTGATTAAAGATTTTTGACATGTAAAAAATGACGTCATAATCGTACTTGATTTCAAACGGCGAGGAGTTTTCCGAAAGTGACGGAGTTAGGGTAGTGACGGAGTTAGGGGGCTATGCGATACCTCAAAATTACTGTATTATCCTATTGGTAAGTTCAAATTAATGGAAGAGCCACAGTAACAGCCACAAGCGTGATCTTTGATTTTCGTTTGTGACGTTGCACTTAACAGCGTTCAACGTTTGTGACGTCACAATTAAAACTCGTGATTTAACCTTTTAGTACCCTGTCTGTGTTATGTTGCTATATCTGCAGTAGCTTTACATGCAAAATATATGTGAAATGTAAATATTTAAGCATTGAGTCATTATTTTTTGAAAGATATAGTCTCATAACTGCAGCGGTGTGTGCATACAAATTGAGTAACGCGCGCTAGCGCGTTATGAAAATTTGTATGCACACACCGCTGCAGTTATGAGACTATATCTTTCAAAAAATAATGATTTAATGTTTATATTTACATTTTTTTTACTTCTTGCCTTGTCGCCAAATGTGATTTATAGGTAAAAATTACTTTTTTATCCTAAGGGTAAGTTCAAATTAATGGAAGAGCCACTGTAACAGCCGCAAGCGTGAACTTTGATTCTCACTTGTGACGTTCATTTTACAGCGTTCAATGTTTGTGACGTCATAATAAAACTCGTCATTTTAACCTTTGAGTACCTTATGTGTGTTACAGTCCTATAACTGCAGTACCTTTTCGCACACTTTACATGCAAAAAATATTTGGAATGTAAATATATATACGTATATACACAGCATATACATATTTACACATGTTTTTAGTTTTTAATTTTTTTTTACGACTTAACAATAATTTTTCATAAACTTGTCATATAAACTTTATTGAAGCACCATCCAATTTTCTGCATTTACAGAATCATAATTCTTTTTAAAAAATGCAATTTATTTTTATCATTTTGAGTTTTCAATTCCATTATTTACCTGTAAATTAGAAACACAGGCAACCGACGTAATATATTTTCTCAAAATTAAAAACATATACCCTCTACCGCAAAATTGTTATCAATTTTTAAAAAAGTAGGTTTGCATCTAAATATGCAGTCGGAGGATGGTTGATCTAATTATATCAATAGTATACATGAAAAGGCATACAAAAAGTTGAATGTATTAAGATTTCTCAAGCATACAATTGATAGACTAACACTTGTTAAAATTCGGCTTTTATCAGACCTAGATTGGAATATGGTGATGTTATTTGGAACAGCTGTATCAGGGAAAATCCGAATTGCTTATTAAACATGTACAAATTGAAGCAACCAGGACAGTGACAGGGATCATAGTTAATTCTTTTAAAATCATTTTATATAGTGAGCTTAATTTGGAAACCTTGCAATCTCGAAGGGATAAACATAAACTAATTATATTCTACAAGATTATAAATGGTTTAGCACCACAAGATATGTTAGATTGAATTCAATCATATTTTCTAACTGAACATACATATAATCTTAGGTCGAATGAGCTTTTTTCCTATCTACCGCTATATACTTATTACAATAGCTTTGCTCCGTCTACATGTAAATTATGGAATAATCTTCCTGCAGAAAAGAAAATTTCATCAACTTTATCATCTTTCTTTTAAGTCAAAACTTAAAAAACAAAATATACCTAGAGCTTACAAACCTTTCAGTTAAGACAATAGGAAATATTATTTTACGTCAATTACGGAATAAAGCTAGTAAAGCTTACTTATTTAAGGATTTTTTTTAACTGATGAGAGTCGATGTTAATACTGTGAGTCTGAATCTGATAGAAATGTGATTTTTTTCCCCTGAATATCCAAGGTAAACTCAACAAAGAGACGAACTTTTTAAACAACTTATTTACATTGGTGTACCTTTTTATATGAACTATGTACTTTATGGTAGTTCTAAATTTTTATATAGATAAAATTGTAAAATTGTTTCCCATGTTTATACTTATATTAGAGCTCCAAAGCATTTTTGATTCTCTTAATCAAGTAGTTATTACATATTTAAAGGGATAATATGTAATTTCAAAAAATAATTATTTAAGTTTCATTTTTTACCCTTCCCCCCTTTAGGGTCTTTATTCAACACCTTTGGTCTCAATATTCAACGTGGAAAATTGACCCCCGGGTCAATTTTCAACCCGGGTCAAAATTCTTCGTTACAACGGCCCTACTTATGAAAGTGTAGTTGAAATTATTCATTTAAATGTTCGAAGTATTAGAAACAAGATAGATTCCCTTAACGCCATAGTTAGTGATTTCGATATTGCGTGTTTTATTGAAACGCATCTTAACCGCAAAATTTCAGATAATAACATACATGTATGACTTGTAACTTTTTACAATATAATGTATCATATAATAATGTATCATATTAAAGAACAGTGTATTATATCATACAATACTATATCATAGGATTCATGTTATAGACCACAGAGCATATGTTATGAAGCACCTGCTCCAAAAACTTTAACCAGCTCTTCAAACCAGCATCCGAAACCTATGGGTCATATTTAGCACCCATGCCTGTCAGATGCATTAGTATTACCTGTTTAGCACCATCCAAACAAGTTTAGTGAAGTTAGGACCAGTAATAACCAAGATATATTTTTAGCATCCTTGATAATGGAGATTAGGCTCTGCATCTGAAGCTACCTCTGCGATTCATTTATATTATAGTTAAATACACTATGTAAGTTTGAAATAGTACTATTATCAATAAAACATGTGACCTGTTCCAAAAAAACTAAGCCTCATCCAGCATCCTAAACCTATCTCTCAGATTCAGCATTCAAGCCTGTCATTTGCATCAGTATCATAACACGCATCATCCATGCAACTTTGGTGAAGTTGGGACCAGTAAGCACTAAGATATCATCATCAGAGGGCACCTGCTCCAAAACCCTTAACCAGCTCTTAAAACCTCAACCTCTTCCAGCATCTGAAACCTATGGCTCAGATTAACCATTCAAGCCTGTCTTGTGCATCAGTATCATAACATGCATCATCCATGCCACTGGCGTCGGAAGCAAATTGAAAGTGGGGGGGGGGCTAGACTAATCCTTAAAAAATATTGAGAAAAAAGTAATTTCCAAAATCATGGAAATCCTAATCCGGGGGGGGGGGGGGGGGGGGGGGGGTGTATACCTAAACTTCCAAAAAAAAATTACTCACCCAATTTTTTTCTTTTTCCAAAATCATGAAATTCCTAATCCATGGGGGAAGGGGGGGGCTAATATGCTTCTGAATCCAACTTCTCAATCTTTCAAGGTAAATTTAGGAACAATAATCTTTCCTGCGAGACAAAGTGGGGGGGGGGGGGGGGGGCTGAACCCTCTATCATGCTATGTTTCTCATGGTTAGGTATAACTTTTCAAAAAAAGTGGGGGGGCTAAGCCACCCCTAGCCCCCCCGGTTCCGACGCCTATGCATGCAAGTTTGGTGAAGTTAGGACCAGTAATAACAAAGATATAATCATCAGAGGGCACCTGCACCAAAAACTTTAACCAGCTCTAAAAACCTTAACCTCCTCCAGCATCAGAAACCTATTTGGCTCAGATTCAGCATTCAAGCCTGTCTAGTGAATTAGTAAAGTAAGAGCACCATCCATGCAAGTTTAGTGAAGTTAGGACCAGTTGTAACTTAGAAATTGCTATCAAAGGGCACCTGCACCAAAAAAAATTTTCCTGCTCCAAAAACCTTAACCTCCTCCAGCATCTGAAATTCATGGACCAGATTCAGCATCCAAGTCTTTCAAGTCCACAAGTATGTCCAGCTGCATCATCCATGCAAGTTTGGTGAAGATAGGACAAGTAATAGCTTAGATACAAGACCTGTAACAAAAACGTTAACCAGGTCCGGATGCAGACGCCAAGGGTACAGTATAAGCTCCCCCGACTTTGTCTCTGTGAGCTAAAAAGTTAATAAAATTAAATCAAGGAATTGCCATTTGATGTTTAATGAAGAAAACATTTAGAGTTTCTATTTTGGTTTTTTTCTTATGATATATTCTACGCTAGAAAGCCCTGCATTTTGCCAATTCTTAAAAAGGGCCTAAAATAAGATTTTCCATCGTTTCACTTTGTAATGGCAACGGTACCACAAAGCAACAATTAAAACTTCAGTTTTTTCACTAGTCAAATACTGTAAACCAACTTTTATTCGGGTGCGAGAAATTATCACGAGGTTAGCGAGAGCCTAGCGTCGCGAACATTTCTCACTGCAAACCAATCCTTTGTCTATAGTTTTTATAACAATACAGGTCTGGATAAGGCTTGGTCGCGAACATTAGTCATCGCGAACCAGTTTATTGGCAGTTAATCCCAAAAAAAAGTCGCCTCGAATAAAAATTGGTTTACAGTACATGTATTACCAATTATAAAGTATGTAAAAATTCGTTGACAATGCGTGGCTACCAAATTTTTATATTTACATTGAATAGATCTTAAAGTTTTTTGTCACCTATAATTGGCATTCGTACATAAATGTAAACTCTAAGACACTGCTGCAAATCTACTGAAACCATTAACATTAGAATTTTATAAAATCATAAGGTTAAAAGAGGGCCTTTTTTTTCTTTACTTAAATTGCAAATAAATTAAATGTAAAAAAATAAAGATAAAATAAAAGTGCTTTGACTGGGCCAGATTATTGAGTTATGTATATGTACCAGTGTTAGGTATCTTTCAAAATATAAATACTGGTCTCAGAATTGATGACAATACATTTGTTTTATATCAAACAATAAAATAATGGGCAACATTTCTCTTTTCAAGCTGCAGTCATAAGCAAATCACATCTGACTGTGCATGTATAAAACTAATGAGGAATGCACCCAAAAATAAAACAGTTATTTTTATTTCAAAATGTAAATCAATTAAGAACATTAAACTATTAATATTGCTGTAAATAATTCAAATTTCATATTAAAAAAAAAATATACATGTTGTTGACTAACTTAAACCTACAAGACGACACATTTAAAAATATTAAGAGTACATGTACATGTAGCATATTAATGGCATTTTTATATATCACAGTGTTCATTATTCCTGAGACAGATCCAATATCTAAATTCATTTCATTATAGGAAAACATGACACACAGATCAATCATATGAGGAAAAAAACAAAACTTCTCTTAAACTTTATTCAAATAGTGATTAAAATAGTGTACTTATCTCAGTTTTCTGGATATTATTTGTTAATATTGGTGGTAAGTTATGTTCATCAATGATGAAGTTGTTATGTATGAGTGACTAGTCTACAGAATTTCATGAACATGCATTGATTGAGTATATCATGCATCACCATTCTTATTTAAATAAAAACATATTTTGCATGTGTATATGGATGGATTTCAAAACAATCATACCTAATCTCCATTTATCTTTGTTATAACAGTAACTTGCCCTTAAAATTCTAACATGGATTTCACAAGGTACGACAAACTTATACTGAATATGATAATTAAGCATACTGATGCTCAATCTCCTAGAGGAGTTAGATAACTGGGCTTTGAGAGGTATGGTAGTCAGCAGTTCCTTTCCTCTGGTGGAAAGTATGGAACACCAAGGATGTCAAATATTTCCTTCTCAGACTTTGCTGGCAATGATTTTCTCTGGAATGATAACGTAAAATTCATTGACATAAAATCCAAAGTATAATTGAAATTCAAATACTAAGAAATCAATTCAGAACCACTACAGGTTGTAGAAACTGTTTTAATAGCCTTGAAGAAGATCTCCAAAGTAGATTTAATTATGATGTTTTGCACTTGGAGTTTGCTATGAAAGAGTTTAAGTGCAGGTTAAAAAAGTTCATGGTGTAGAACAGACTTCACCAATAGAAACCAATGACCAGTCTTACATTTACTTACTGGCCATTGACCAACTCAGAGAACTTTTCTCAGTTTCATTCTATGCCCTATTCTGCTAACCTCCACAATTTAATGAAGGAAATTTCATTTCTTGTTTAAATGGAGACTTATGCCCTTCAGGGGTGTGCAATTACCATCGCCCGACGCCCGGGGCTACCGATTTCAGAGGTCGGGCTAGCAAAAACATTAACTGTGGTAGCCCGTCGGGCTAGTAAATCATAACCAGAGTTGGCAAAATATGCCGGTAAATTTGCAGTGCCCTAGTAGGAAAAGTGTATCGTCATTGTTATCACAGAGGCATAATATCTGCTCCTTTTAAGTCATGATAGCCTAAAAATTTCTTAAGCATTTTTTTCTCGTGCTACATTCTTCTGAGAAAAAACACTCTGCTGTAAGTTTCACACTTTGAAGTTTTACCGACAGTGTTGACCTGACCAGTGGCTAGACGAGATAGTCACGCCTCACTGCACATAGCTTCCGTAGTTACCTGTGCAGCTGTTTCAAGTGACATCACTGTAAAATGATTTCTTTTTCTGTAATATGTATTCATTGGCTTTTTTAAATATAATTTTTTTTACAGAGAGAGAGAGAGAGAGAGAGAGAGAGAGAGAGAGAGATGCATTACAGAGATATTATAAATTTCTGCACTAACTATTCTCATAAACACATTTTAAAGTGACCTGCTTGGTGAATTAAAAAAAAATTCATATTTTGCATATTATTATTTGTGCATTTTCCATTATTTTTAATTAAAATTTACCATTACGTAAATAATAGTTGTATTTTGTAAATGGAAATTAAACAGGATAAAATGCATGCACACATAGATAGTTGCAGTGATTTTATAGAGTCTGTTCACATTCACAATGTTATGTTTGGTTTTTATTATATAAACGGTACCCAAACCAATCAAGTTGAATATTTTTGAACTAGTCTACCACAGAAAACATGCAAGTAATAAATATTTCGTATATTAATAATTATATACTAACTAGTATCATACAGGGTTTTTTTTTATAAAATGAAATGTCGACATGTCCGAGATAGTCTGGCTAGTAACTTTGAATCTTGGGCTAGTAACTTTGATACTCCCACTAGCCCCTGGGCTAGTGGCCAAATTTTGTAATTGCACACCCCTGCCCTTGAATACTGTAAAAATCTTAAATCTGGTGTTTACAATACCAGTATTTGGCGGATATGATTTTTAAACAAGTTAGATTTGATTTATTGAATTTCTGAATGTACCTATTAATCTACATATATATTTGACATTTGGGGATGTACTTGATTTAACGTAGGCTGTTTTCCACCAAAAATGCTAAAAAGAATACACAGTCGAATGTGACATGTTTACAGTAGTACATGTAGTTTTACATCATACCGTATTTGTTTAACACCTTGAAAAAAAAGTTTGTTTTTCTTTTGGTGGATTAATGAATATTCATGAAACCAAGATAAAGACCACTTAGTTAACCAATAGTCATCGGTAATCATTTAACTAGCTGGGTTGTTCATTATAAAGTGAACTCTACCTTTGTTAAATCATAAAGCCCATGACTAGTCATTGCATAGTTGTGAGTCCTCTTTGCGTATGTTCTGATGTCTCGGTTAAACTGCTTACTCCCCGTCCAGCCAACAAGTGCATAGAAATACTGGTCATACGGAGCTATAATTAGATCTACCCGACGTGCAATCCAGCTTCGAGACTGTGCAGCGATGTCTTCTGGAGATAATTCATCAGTTTTTAATTTCTTTTTGACCGGTTCTGAATCTTCAAAACTATTCAAATCAGCGGATACATTTTCTCCTTCGTCACTAAAGAATTCCTCTTCAGAAAGACTCTTCCGCCACTTCTTTGGGAACTTGATTATGCCAATCCACTTTTCAAAATGATCCAGTTGATTATTCTTTGTGCGTTTTGAGTCGGAATACATAGCTTCCTCCGTGTAGGTGCTTCTGTTCCACTTTCCACACAAAATCAGGTTCTTGCTCTCCAACACAGATAGGAGCCGAGGAAGAAAACCGACTTCTTTCCCTGTTGATTGGTGCGTAAATAGTAAATCTATATCATGTCCATGAGTTTTACCCCTAAAATGGAGAAAGAAAACACAAATCAAATATTTATAGGGGTTACATACAAGTCACACCACCAGAAGATCCTGACTGTAGAATTGTTACATAAGGATCTACTTTCAAGATTACATGTATTGCAAAGATTGCTACAATAGAAAACAGACTAGGATTTTAAAAGGCTGAAGCCTATTATTAACTTAGCTTTTCTACCAATGGGTACATATGTCAAATGTAAATATTAAATCTACAAAGCTATTAAGGTACATTCAAGCATTTTTGAATTTTAATAACCAGGTGCTGTGTTTACAATTTTCAGTAAGGAACCAGATATGGGTTCTGTATACCGCTTAAATCCTCCACAAAGTTCTACTGAAATGCCGGGGAGAATAGTTTTACATTGATGCTTGATAAACTTTGTGAAGTTGTCTGCTTCCAAGCGAGTAACCAACTCCATCAATTCCTCGTGAAAGGCCAACCCTGTATCACAGAAATGACATGTCTGTATTGATATAATAATGAAAAAAACTTTTAAAATTGGATCTTTTTGTTTTGCTGATAAATCAGCTTAATTAGTAGATTATGTTATAAAATACAATTTTTAGTTTTCTAACTTATGTTTAACTTTTAAAAGTATGTGACAGAATTTATACAGTTTAGACAGCAAAATTGCAAAATTATATACAATGTCATAAAAAACATCCAATAGTTCATGTTGTAGAGTAATTTGTCTACAAAATCATCAGTCCTACCAAATCTCAGTCTCCAGTCTCCTTTAGTATAATTCTGTCTAACCTCATCCACCGTCGTCCATCCCTTTTCGATCCACTCCTGTGCAGTTTTTGTACCAGCTCCAAATACCTTTGTGAAAATCTACAACCACAGCCATAAACATATGTTATAATGCATAAATTCTTCTACCACATTTATCAATTATTTTTCTCAAATCATGTTTTTTCTCTCATACTTATACCTTCATTTTCTTATACCAAGGATCATTTCTGACTTTCTCTACTTCATCACTGGTGCCATGGTCCAGGATACTCTGACAATATATAAACGTACATGCTGTTAAATCATTTAAAATAGTATTAAATTACTGCACATCTGAATAGAAAATTTTCACTCAGTATCAACATAAAATATCATTTTTTTTTAATTGTTAAATTATAGGTAGACTGTGTCTATGATGTAACATCTGGAACTTTGAACATGCATATGTTTATCATTGAAAATGTTTAATGGGTTTGGAGCTTAGAGTGGCTATCAAATAGACTAATTTTACAATTGAAATTACAGGTGTACTCTGTGATGCACTCTCTGGAACTTTGTTACATGTACATGGTTTATCATAAGTTGATTGTTATGAAGTACATTTAGTGGCATATGTGAACATTTTACAGTAGAAATTATTCATTGAAAGAATACCTGCAGAACTTTCTGAACATGTTTACCAACATCTTTGGCCCCCTTCAGTTGGTCGATGCTTGTCAGAGGAAACTTGAGGCTCTTGAGGACACAGGAGGCCCGTCTCCATGCCAATGCCCTCATGTAATTGTCATCTCCCTCCCTCATCTCGGCGTAGTCTTGGAGGAGCTCCATCGCCTCCTACAATTGTATTGTTGTTAATTTGTACACATCTGTATTGTTCCTTGACCTTCATAGGAGCATATATTTCTTGTTTTGGAGTACAGTACATTTTATCAAACCTATGCAATTTAAACCTTAATGATGTTCAAACTTCAATCATGAAAAATGATTAATAACTCTTAAACCCTCCTCAAGTAAATAAATATACTGTAAATTCCTAATTTAATGCGAGGAATTAACATCTGCGTAAAATTGCCAGAAGCACATCTCGGGAATTTCAAAATCTCGCTTTTATTTTTTGGACAGATGTAAACTACAATATATTTGGAATTATGCAAATGATTTGGCGTTCACGATTTTATACTCTCGTGATATGATGCAAAACCGTTGAATCGCGGAATCAAGCACCTGGTAAAATAAGGAATCTACAGTAATCAAATGTTTAAAAAGTTTACAAAATACATTTTTATCAAGGTTAAAAAAGAAAGGAGCAGTAAGAAAAATTAATAGTTAAAACTATAAAGTGGATTCAAAGCTAAAATCCTTTATGTCATATACTAATTAATGTAAATAGCATATACAAAACATTGAGTTGTAGTATACATGTACCATTATATGTAAGTGTAAATTACAAACAAATAACGCTGAGTTGTAGAATACCACTACATGAAAATTACATACACAGAACCTTGAGTTGTAATAACCCATTACATACACAAGTATGCACACAGAGCTTTGAGTTGTAAGTAATGTAAATTATGTACACAGAACCTTGTGTTGTAGTATACGAATAAATGTAAATGTAAATTTTGTATACTGAGACTTAAGTTATAATAATTCATTACATGTAAATGTAAATTACATGACACAGAACCTTGAGTTGTAGTATACCATTGCATGTAAATTATGTAAACAGAACCTTGAGTTGCTGTATACCATTACATGTAAATGTCCATATATGTAAACTACTTACACAAACTACTTACACAGAACCTTGAGTTGTGGTGTTTGAGGGGAGTGGATCTCTGGCAGGAGTACTCTGGGACAGGACTCTGCACT
This sequence comes from Magallana gigas, assembly GCF_963853765.1. NCBI lineage: Eukaryota > Metazoa > Mollusca > Bivalvia > Ostreida > Ostreidae > Magallana > Magallana gigas. Next base: position 10,417,421 of record NC_088860.1, on the reverse strand, counting down.
GTGGGCTCTGATGCTTGATTACACTCCACCTACACAAGAAGTAATGCATCTACAGGATAGACATAGTTTTATCATGGCTAAAATGAGAAATGCAGAACATTCACAGATTTATGAATACATGTATAATGAAATTACATCAACAATTTGAACTTCAATATTTAAGGCTACTGTAATGAATGTTGGATTTATATTCATCAATCTATTTTTTTGCCGAAAATGCATAAAGTTTGAAGGTACATGTACATTATTTTATTGCTACCCAATTTTCTTATTTAATAAATGTCTATACAAGTAAAAAGGCTAAGCCAACATCTGCACCAAATATGTTTGTACTGAAGCAAAATAAGATGCATATCACCATCGTGATTAAATCAAACTAAAGACTTTCAGATCAAATTCAGAATTACCCCGGTATTAAACTCACAGCATTGCCTCCTTGAGCAATCACATGTTTGTCTTGGACTGGGACTGGTTCTCTTGCTTTGATGCTGTCCGTGAACCAGCTGACTTTCAGTAATCTAGTGTGCTGCGGAAGCTCTGTAACCTTTAGCACCTTCATGGCCTGGGCAGCTGTCTCGTACTCAGTTATTATGTGGGTGACACTGTCTCTGCAATATTGAAAATTAATAACGAATCCCATGAATGTCCTAGCTCTCTCTCTCTCTGTCTCTATTAACCTTCAGTTTCTACATCAATTTTTAAATTTTGTGGGTTTTTTTTTTTCATGTTATTACTTGAGGAAAATTTGCAACCAAAAGATATACAATTTTTCAATACAGTGTCTCAATATACAGTGTATCTGCCATTTATAGAATATGCTATATTAATGAACATGTGTCAAAAAGAGTACTGTATACAGGGGAATATTTGCCCCGTTTTATTTTTGCCCCTTTCACCCTCATTGTCAGTGGGCGAAATTAAGACTGGGCAAAATAAAGACAGGGCGAAAATGTTTGAAAGTGTAAAAGGGCGAAAATTACACAGGGCAAAAATAACACTGTAAGCAGTACAATGTATTAGAGTTAATTCACTAATGTAACTCAATCCTTAAAAGACTTAGTACTTGAATTCTTCTGCCATTATAAAGTGGTGTCGCAATGCAGCTTTCATCATGTCTTTGTATCTTTGTTTCTGAATCTTCTGTGGCATGATGTACACCACCACTTTCTGGGAATCCCCCATACTTTATCTTCAGAGACCTCAGGGTCTCTCTTTTGGGCTTTCTTGCTCTCGCAGATTCATCTACAATATTTTACAATTTATTATCACCTGATAACAAAATACTAAATGGCTAAGTATTTAACGAGGCTGAGTACAGAACGAGTACGCACGCTTTCGCGCAGCATTTCATTTGTATTGTGACGTCATCTTTTTGCTTGTTTGACGCCATGGCGTGATAGTTTTATCTGCAGATATTCAGCGAAATTTGTTGAAAATGGCTCGTTTAATGCGTAAAATTAATGTTATATTGTGGAATAAACATAACTGTTTCGAAGTATAAGCTATATTTGGGCTCGGGTCGAAAAAGTGAAGAGGGTTCAGCAGGCCAAACCCTCTGTCACGTTTTCTTAACCCGCCTAAATATAGCTTAATTCATATATTTCAAGACAGTAACCATGTATTTTATATTAATGACCCTTAATATGTGATGTTATATATTTGTTTATTACTTAAATATGTCTGAAGGCTTTAATAATACTATAAAGATCACCTTTTCCGCCTTTGTCAAATAAAAAATAGCCATTATCTGACAAATCTGGGAAATTGGGCATACAATAATCAACTTTGATAAGACCCCTGGAACAAACCAGGAGGTAAAAGGTTTTTTTTATTTGACCATTTGATGCCTTTTAGCAATAACTTTAATATGTAGAACAGAAAAAGAAATCCCTAGGGCAGAAGTTTAAAAAAATGTGCAAAATTGATACATTTCAAGCGAAATCCCATAGGGTCCTATGTTAAAGATTAACAAACTTTGAGATGACCCCCTAAACAAACGGTGTGGTAAATGTCTTATTTTTTAATCTTAAAACAATAATTATATCAGTAGAAATTCAGGTAAAAAATTTCATTAAAAAATCTAGGGCAGAACTAATTAGACCCGGCCTCGTTAATGAAAACATCTATATTTTCTTTGTCACTAAATTCACAAGCAGTCATAAAAATTCAACTCAAGTCTGAGACATAAACGTCTATGGTCAAGCCAACAAACACATTAAAAGCAACCACTTTAAAATCAACTTCCATTCAACTGCCAAAGCTAACAAATAGAGTTCACTAAAACCTGCTTGTGCAATCGGCGCCTTTTCGTGAACTCGAAAGTAGAACCTCAATTCGGAATATTGTTGTTCTCTTTTACCGTTTTGTTGATTTAGACAATTCTCGCGAGAGGACGCGTGACTTGTGAATGAAAGGCGGAATCTTCAAAACAGAGATCATTAAAAACATAATTATTCATTTAATCGATGGTTACAAATTTTTAAACTAATTCGACGTGGGTTAAAGTAGTATGGTTTATCAAACTTCTTAAGGAAAAAAGCCAGCGATCCATTTCTCGGTAAGTAAAATGTTAAGAATATCCAAATTTTGAAAGTGCTTATTTGATCAATGTTAATTATCTTGAATCACAGATCTGATCATTGAACAAACGACCCATCAGATTTTAAATTGAATGCTTAATTAAACATTTAAACTTGCATTATTTATCTGATATACTATTGGATTTTTATCTTGATATTTTTTACTCGATTTAATGTCGGGTTCGGGATATAAAAGTATATTCAAAAATTGTGGGTACCGTATCAAAATAAACAGCAACATTACATAGGGAAAAATAGATTGATATGTTTTGTGATTTATTATGGATGAAATTTTCTGCCAAATGATAAAAGGATGGTTGCAACAGGTGTTTACTTTTTGTGTTGTAAACAATATGACAATAGTTTTATTTTTAAACTCAGCTGATAAAAAGTAAATTGATTCATAGTGAATGGTGATATTAAATTTCATTTATCTTTTCCATTGCAGTAACATGCCATCTGCGCGGGAGGTTTTATCCCCATTAACTACACCAAATATTTTTAACTCTGTCTCAAATCTCATATCTCCTGCCTCGAGCCGGCATGTGAGTCTCAAAAGTCCCGTCCCAATGTTGACGGCAGAACACGATGATGCAGCAGAAAAAAGAGAGCGGAGGCGCTCCAGAATTATTCAGCTACAGCAGCGAGTTGGTAGTCCAGCATCTCCAGGGGAAAGGTAACATATTTAACCCAACAATATTTTACATATGCATGAATACCTTATTGTATTTTCTACTCATTTTGTATGGAAAATTTTGTGTTTGGTATTCAGTTGTGCAAAACATGATTTATATAATTTTCCCATATTAAATTTTTAATGAAGAGTATTGGCAGATAAAATAAAGATAAGAATTCATGACTGTCAGTTTTAAAATTATCTTCCTACACCAATATTTATGTATGTTATCTTTAACAATTTATTTTGAGAAGTTAGTTTTTATTCCCCATTACAGAAGACGGTCATTGCCACTTAGTGGACTCAGTGCCACTCAACTTGCAGATCATTACTCCAGCTGTATAAAACTTTCTGCAGAAAATGTAAGTTCCAGAAAAATTAATACATAACATGTCATAGTACCTGCTTATCATCTTTACTTTAAAAAAAATGTTTTTAAAAATATTTGCTAAAATTATTGATATTTGAGTAAAGGTATACTAGTATAGATTAAGGTAACTCCGTACATATAAAATCATGGGTTCAAAGTTAAAAACATAACTTTTTTTTAACTAAATGGACTTGAATTTCATCAAAAAATCAATAAAATATATATGTATCCATACTATTTAAGATGTAAGGTAATAAAAACCAAAGGCTGAAATTATCATCTGAAAATCACACTTTTTTTTGTTTAAAAATTAAATATAAGTGGATGGATACTTGTTTGTATATTTAAATTTTATTGCTTACTTTGCCAGAAAACTAAAATTAATTCTAAAAAAAGAAAAAATTGTTTACATTAGAAAAATTATAGCATTTAGATATATCACTCAGAGAAAAGTAGAAAAGAGTTATTTCCCTTTGTCATTATTGAATTATGTGGAATACAAGGATGAAAAACGCTTATTAAATATCTCCAAGTAAACAATGATTTGAGTTTTTGATGTGCACCTATCATAACATAGAAATTACAAATCTACTTGCAAGAATTTTAATGAATTTATGGTTTATGTAAAATGTATGACGTCACAGGAGGGTGGATTTACTTTAAGTTACTGTGATAATCAGCTTGCCTTAATTCTTTCAGAAAATCAATGCCAAGAATGCATTTGGATTGCATTTAATTGATTATATGTCAGATTTGGTGAAGAAGAAAGAACTGGACAATTTTCAGGTAACTGGTTAAACCATTTTAAAGGTATGATTAGAAAAAATGCTTTGCATGAGACCACCCCAAACTTGTGCATAATATACTTTCTCAAGCAAAAAAATTATTAATTAAAAACACATCACAAATCAATTTGTTGTTAAATCATTTCTTAATTCAAAACAATATTTCATTCTACATAAAATAAAGGGATGAAACTCTGTTCTTTGAAGTTTCATTGTGAATATGACCTTTTTCCATATTTCATAGGTGTATGAGATTTTAATGTGTTTGAAGTGGGAAAAAAATTCTTTTGATGTATGATTGCCTTATCTTTGTGTACATTAATTGTGTGTATGTTTAGGTTGCTAGTACCACTCTGGATGCCAGTGCAAAGATCTATGCAGGAAGAGTGGATGCCATCCATGCAGAGACTTATAAAGTCTTGACTGGATTAGGGCGTAGTGGGGAGAAATCCAAAGCTGATGAAGATGGTAAGCTTCAATTTATTTGTTGAAAAAAGTGTACTTCTATTAATACATTATTTTTTGATAAACCCAAAATGTAATATTTTAAAGAATTGTAAAACAGGAAGCAAAAAAAAAAAGAGTTTCTTTTTTAATCGAAATTTGAAATACATGCATAAATACATCTTCGCTAGCCAAGGGTTTTCGGTCTACTTTGCTCCCCATAAACCCTTGGCGGATTTCAGTACGAAAACTCGGTGACAAGCTCCATTTTATGATTGGCTGCAGCTGGGAGTAGCTGATCCAATAGCAGTGCTTGTAAATATAAACTTTAAAAGAAAACACAGTTGGATCTTTGGTGAAACATTCGGTGCTTTTAACAAGTTGAGACACAAGTTCTCGAGTATAGTGCCTCCCCAACGATGGTCTAACCAGATCGCTTTAAAAATCTGTATATTTTACTGGGATTGAACATAGTTCTACAAACTTGTCAAGGCTAGCTCTCGTGATAGCATGGGAAGTAAACATGGCGAATGTAGAAGATGCATATCCCGTTGGTATATACATTCCTGCTTATGGTTATTGATTTTAAGGGTTCAATGAGCTGTGTTTTATTTAATTTCTTTAGTCCACAATGTTCACGACAAAGATACCTGGTTTTATGGCATGAAAGCTTTCATATAAATTGGCGACTTTTTCACTCCCGGTACAGGTCCGTACAAAACACTATGAATAAAACATCCCGTGCTTTCCCTAGGTTATAACTTAATTTGTATTTAATAACATTGTTAATTATGTTCCGATATTTGGTAGTCAACATTTTTTCAAGTTGTATTAATGCCATTATGTGTATATAACCCGTTGTTCAATTCGATTAAAATGTAAATATGCAAGGGGCGCAACTCAAGTTGCTCACTAGATAGCGCCACCACATTACCGAGTTTTCGTAATTAAATCCGCCAAGGGTTTATGGGGAGCAAAGTGGACCGAAAACCCTTGGCTAGCGAAGATGGTATAAATATTTCATGATTGAACAATTTATTTGCAAACAAAACCTCTCTCTCTCTCTCTCTCTCTCTCTCTCTCTCTCTCTCTCTCTTAATGTACATGTATATGGGTATATGGTGTTTTATCAGGAGAGGAGGCAATGGAAGAGGATGGTGTGCCAGGAGAGGAACAACCAGAGGAAGTCAAGAAGAAGAAAAGGGTGTGTACACTACTTACATATAAATGTTAATCATGTCTTGTATAATCTCTAAATAATCTATCATAGTATGAGGGATGATTTTGATACTGAATGTTTATCAAAAGATTGTATTTGCATTGATCTCTTAATGAGGTATAAGGTAATGAAAGAAGGGGTTTTAAAAGAATTTCTTTGATTTATATTCTTTCCATCTTTATATTGTAGACAAAAAAGAACAACACGATAGAGTCCAACCTGAAAAACATCAACGTCAGTAAAGTAGACCTTGAATTTGAGGTAAGTGATTTTCATCTTTTTTTTATGTAAATTGTCTGCTATCGATGTGCGTTGTTAAAAAGAAATTCTGTCTAAAGGTGTACCTATAATTCAATATTTTATGTCACCTGTTGCAATGTGTTTATAATTTGATAATTTTGAGCTGATAGTGGAAAAGCACACAATAATGTGGAAGATATCATGTGTTGTGCTGTGTTGAACTTTTTGACATTTATATACTGTCACGTACCTGCTTATTCTTAAATCAGAAGTCAATAAGATGACTCAAGATCTCCTTCATTAATGACCAGTATATAATTCTGTACTTTTTAGAAGTGCAAAAGTTGTCTTTCTTCTCATTAGTTTTTGTCTCCGTTAATCTAATAAAAGTATTGCAACAAATGCAATCCATACAAAGCAAGAAACATGTATTAATTATACAATGCAAAATAAAGGAACAATGCTGACATAAAAAAAGGCAGAGAAAGTCAATTTAAATCTTGTTGAATTTATGAACAATTGCTGTTTGCCAGGTGGATCCTTTGTTTAAAGTGATGTCAGCGGCGTTTGATGAAGGTGGCAGCAGTGGTTTGTTGTTGAACAATCTGCGCTGTTTTGACGATCGACAAGACCTCGTCCTAGACTCTTCGTCTGATGTTGCTCAAGTAGATTACTCCATTGATATATCACAACGAAAACCTTTAGAAATGTCTGAAATTAAAGGTAGGCTTTTATTTACCAATGATGTTTGATATCATTGTAAGTAAATAGTCATTTTTTTATGTAGATGTACATTACTTCATTTGTTATTGCACTTAATTTTTTCCTTAGTATAAAAAATGTAAGATTTTGGCTCATATAATATCATTGTAGGAATGTTTAGAGGAGTTGACCTTAACTCTAAAGAGGTGTGTCCATCCTTCTCCAGTTTTGAGTTCAGTAACTGGGACTCTTCTATGGAGGTATGACCTTTCACATACAGTAAAGCACGCTTATATTGAAGTGCAAGGGACAAGCAATTTTGCTTCCTTATATTATAAAGCATAATTTGTAATATTCATCAAATTTACAACATGTTATAAAGTCACGGGGAATGAAACTCACTTCACTTTAAGTGTCAATTCATTATAATTCTGTTTGCTTTAAATGTGTTTTACTGTATAATGATCATGAAAGATACAAGCCGTCTGTTTGCATCTTGAACATTATTTTAACTGAAAAATGATAGAATATGAAGCAAGAGAAACCAAAAGAATTTACAAATATTTTTTCAAAATTTAGATGTTTAGACATTAAATATAATATCAGTATGTCTTTTCACAGACATCAGTGGTACCCTCTGGGTCCAATACCCACGCCTTTGATATAAATGCGGAGACGGAACCTATCGAGGAATCGGATCACTATATGGCCGATCTCCCCGCAGATATAGAAGACATGGCAGTAGAGGGAGCATTTGGGGAAGATAATGCAGGTACATGAGGGATCTCTCTTGTTTGTTTAAGTATTTTCACCCATCTATGAAGAATAAAATGTTTTTCTCAATTAAAAAATTCTTTGCTGTACTGAAATTCCAGTTTCTTTTGGTTGTTTTTTTTTGTGAAGGTCTTTTATTGTATTTTCAAAACAATAGGATTCGATATGATTTCCAAAATGATATCACCTTTGTATTGGTTTTATGACTTTCTGTGATTTGCTGTAGAACTTTTCATTCCAGTGAAAAAATTGAAATCTACAATTTCAGCAACCAATGTATATTTTGTTTCATAATAAAATCCAGCTGGAATAAGTATTTGAGCAATGTTTATGACCTACTTGTTTATTTTATTATGGAATCCCTTTACTGTTGATACAGAGGATGATGGGGACGCAGGGGGAGATAACCAGATAACAGAGAAATCCATATGTATAGGAGATGGTAAAGCGGCAGAGCTGATGCAGAGCGCAATCCGAGATCTCACGTAAGCTGTTTAACATCATGAACTCAGTCAACATAGGGAGTGGAAATATAGAAGTTATTTACACTAAATTCAGTTTAAAAAGAGACATGCTGTTGATATCACAAAGTAATAATGCCAATTCCTTTTGGTATGATTTGCATAATGTGTGAAGTATTCCTGATTACAGTAACTATAAGATAGATAGAGCATTGAATGGTTCTTATAATAAATGTATGAATTGATTATTTCTATGAGATAAGTGTATGTGTTGTTTAGTAAGTAATATTGCCAAATGCTCTCTATTTAGATTTGCATAACATGTGTGAAGTATTCCTGATTACAATTGCTGTAAGATACATGTAGATATAAGCAATGAATGGTTCTTATAATAAATATGTGCATTGATTTTGTTCTCTGTAGGCACGGAACGACGGGGACCCTCCTGAGTGTGCTGGCGTCCGAGCCCTCAGACTACTCCTACTTCAACAAGGCTCTGCTGAGGGCGTGGGCGGGGCCGGCCCACTGGAGAATCGGACCTCTGTCCAAAGGTATCCACCTAATCACCGTCTTCTGTACACTGCCGCTATAGAAAAATAGATTCCGTTTCTTAAGAAAAAGATACTGTATAAATTTTTGATGTTGAAATTAAGGTTTCATGACGAGAATAAATTAGGATTGTTATTTAGACCTGTGATCGACACTGATTGCACAAAAATTCTGATTTCTTCATCATACATATTTAGAATTTTCTTTCTTTGGCAAAAATGTATTTCATTCATATAATTGTACCAAGTGTTGGATAGGTTAATGTGCATTGAAATAACAAAAAAAGATTTAACAGTATTTATGCAAAGTATTATTTCTTGGATGATATGAAGATATTTCCACAGAATTGTAACTGATTTGTTCTGATCTCGCTCATTACACAAGTGTAGTGCAAATTCATTTACATAAAAATATTATGGATGACCAGTAAATTTTTAGAAGAACAAATATACCAGGCACATTGATGGAATCGTTTTGTATATTTAGATCCAAGAACAAAATCTCAAATGGACAAAACACAGAAGAACAAGAAGGCCTTGTTAGACATAGATTATGACACAGTGAAGGAGGAGAAAGACTTTGCGAAGTACTTCAAGCCCTCCAAGTCCTTGACTCTGACCAAGTCGACACTCACCAAGTACAGCAAAGAGAAGAACACCCTACCCAAGGATCTCCACTACGATGCGGACAAACTGTTCCGACTCTTCTGTAAAAGTCAGGTCATGGTAAGTTGTATGTGTAATTTTTAGCTAACCTGAGCCAAAGGCTCAAGTGAGCTTTTCTGATCACAATTTGTCCATTGTCGTTGTCGTCGTAGTTAACTTTTCACATTTTCATCTTCTTCTCAAGAACCACTGGGCAGATTTCAACCAAATTTGGCACCAAGCATTACTAGGTTTGTTCAAATGAAGGGCCACGCCCTCTTTAAAGGGGAGATAATTGAGAATTATTGAAAATTTGTTGGTATTTTTCAAAAATCTTCTTCTCAAAACTATTTGGCCTGAAAAGCTAAAACTTGTGTGGAGGCATCCTCAGGTAGTGTAGATTCAAGTTTGTTCAAATCATGGTTCCCGGGGGTAGGGAGGGGCCACAATTGGGGGATCAAGTTTTACATAGGAATATATAGAGACAATCTTTAAAAAATCTTCTTCTCAAAAACTATTGGGCCTACAAAGCTCAAATTAAAATGGGAGCATCCACAGGTAGTGTAAGTTCAAATTTGTTCAAATCATGGTCCCCGGGGGTAGGGTGGGGCCACAATTGTGGGATCAAGTTTTATATAGGAATATATAGAGAAAATTTTTAAAAATCTTCTTCTCAAAAACTATTAGGCTAGGAAAGCTCAAATTTGAGTGGAAGCATCCTCAGATAGTGTAGATTCAATTTCGTTCAAATCATGGTCCCCGGGAGTAGGGTGGGGCCACAAAAGGGGGATGAATTTTTACATAGGAAAATATAGAGAAAATTTTTAAAAATCTTCTTCTCAAAAACTATAAGGCCAGAAAAGCTCCACTTATAATGGAATCATCTTCAGGTACTGTATATTCAAGCTCATTCAAATCATGGTCCCCAGGGGTAGGGTGGGAACACAATTGGGGGATCAAGTTTTACAAAGGAATATATAGAGAAATCTATAAAAATCTTCTTGGCAAAAACAATTTGGCCAGAAAAGATCAAATTAAAATGGAAGCATCCTCAGGTAGTGTAGATTCAAGTTTGTTCAAATCATAGTCCCTGGGGGTAGGGTGGGACCACAATGGGGGGATCAAGTTTTACATAGGAATATATAGAGAAAATCTTCTTCTCAAAAACTATTAGGCCAGGAAAGCTCAAATTTGAATCGAAGCATCCTCGGGTAGTGTAGATTCAAGTTTGTTCAAATCATGGTCCCTGGGGGTAGGGTGGGGCCACAATTGGGGGATCAAGTTTTACATAGGAATATATAGAGAAAATCTTTAAAAATCTTCTTCTCAAAAACTATTTGACCAAGAAAGCTCAAATTGGCGGGTAACCATCCTCAGATAATGTAGATTCAAGTTTGTTCAAATCATGGTCCCTGGGGGTAGGGCGGGGCCACAATGGGGGATACATTTTTATACATAGAGAAAATCTCTAAAAAATCTTCTTCTCAAAACTATTTGGTCAGGAAAGCCCAAATCTGAGTGGAAGCATTTCCAAATCGTATATAGATTCAAGTTTGTTAAAATAATAGTCCAGTGGTATGGTGAGGCCACAGTGGGGAATGAATTTTTACATAGGAATATATAGAGAAAATCTTTAAAAATATTCTGGGAAAGTTTTTCGGTCCAAAACTCAGTACATAGTGTGAAAGCACATGTTATGCAGATATAAGTTTGATGAAACCATGATACCCTAGAGAAAAGTGGGGCCACAAAATGGGGGGGGGGGGGTATAAAGGAATAGAGAAAAATCTTCTTACAGGTACAACAACAAAAGGGGCTTGGTATTTACCTAAAGAAAGAGGTGGATAAAAATTGGCAGATTTTGAATTTTTTTTAGCAAGATCTACTGTACTTACTTGTCAAGATATTTTGATACTGTAATGCTAATTTGATCAGAATTAAGGCAATTGTTGCTCAGGTGAGCGATGTGGCCCCTGGGCCTCTTGTTATGTTTACTTTCCCAACTTTTCCAACTTGTTAACTTGTTTGTGAGTTGTGTGAGTGGAGGGAATAGATGTATTTGTATTGAAAATTAATAAAACTTAAAAAAAAAAATGAAAAGGCTGAAAAACTTTATATGGGAACCTAAGCAAATCATTCTTGATTACTGTGTTTTCATAAATATTTGTGAGTATCAGTTTTCATGGATAAAGTAAATATCACAGTTTCAAAGATACCTAAATTTGTGGCCAATGATCCTGTTAATGCAAAATGTTAGTAAAAATTGCACTTTAATGAACATTTGATTTCGTGGATAAACATAAACACGAAATCCATGTAAATTGGCATTCAACGAATATTGATGAAACCACGGTATAGATTTAGAAGCTTTGGAAATGTTTTTGGATGCAGGTAGATATTCATTTTGTAAAATCTGCTATTCCTTCTAGGATACAATATTTTTAGTATGAAATTATTATCTAATGAAAATTACAATTCCCAATTTTAATTTTAAAAAATTTCATGTACATGTAATTGTGTTTGCGTTGTAGATAAAAAGACAAGACACAGTATCAGAGGATATAGATGAGGAAATAGAAAACTACAACTATGAGAATCCAAATGACAAGGAGAACTATTGTCCAAAGGGAGACGAGGTTTGTTGAGTTATTTTTGGGGGGTAAAAATGTTTTAACAAGGAGTTCTTATAAATTTTGAAAAACCAAAAACATCCTATCTGTAATGTTTACCTTTGTGAATTTTCTGCACAAGTGCCTGCTAGATACAATGCTGTATATTTGATGCTCTATGTGATTTTTCCTTTGGGAAGAATTCTGGGACACTAATTTTTCTGGGTTCCTTTCTAGTAATAATCTAGATAAAGAACTCTGGGAGTTAGATTTTGTTGTTAATGTTTCGAGGTACCTGTTGTAAGTCTTAATAATTCCTAGGAGGTTGACGATGACGATGAAGCGGTCGGTGCATTCGACTTTACAGCAGGTGAAGGCACTTTTAGTCAAGATGACTACACCATGCAACCAGACAGTTCACTCAATAATACAACGTTAATGGGAGATAAACTGGTCTCCCAACCCAATAAGGTCAGTTTATCCTCTTTTGATTTTTAAGGATTTTTGTATTCCTCTGGTAAAATGGACTTGTGTCCTGTTGATAAATTTATTCAGAAAATCCCTTTAATAAGGAATATATTTTATAAGTGTTTGAATTTTGTGTTTGAATTACATTTCTTGTATCAATAAGTCAAACATAAGAAAAAAAGATTCAAGACTGATTTTAATGTAAGCAGTACATGTATTAGTCATAAAATGGTTTGATTTAATGGATTCCTTGATATCCTTATAATTCTTAGGTTGCAAAGATAGACATTAACTATGCAAAGACAGCAAAGAAACTAGATGTTAAGAAGCTAAAGGGGGTTATCTGGCATCTATTGACCACTAAATCCAAGAAGGCAGGTGAAAACGGACCAGCCAGTGAATCAATGGAGGAAACAGAGGCAGCAGGGTCCAAGGAAAAACCCACAGAGGCAAGGGAGACTACTAATAATTTGGGGGGGGGGGGGGGACTGTATAGCAAACATCTTAAAAATTGATTTGATAAACAAGCAAGCTGAGTAGATAGCACATTGAACTGGTTTTTAATTTGTAATTTGTATCTTTATAATTCCAGAATGGACCGGACTCCTTCAAAGAGGGCAGTGTGGGAACAGACATGGATGGCACTTTGTCATTTCAGGAACTTCTCAACGATCTACCTCAGAATGTATCTACTCACATGGCAAAGAACCTTAGCGTTCCCATCGCATTCGTTTGTCTGCTTCATCTCGCCAATGAAAAGGTAGGATGTGCAGTCATTATTACACTTTATTTACAAATACTTATATAGATTTTGTTGAGCTACTTGGCAAGTTTGTTGACTTATGTATATAAAAGAGATGATTATATGGAGTTCTTTTTCTTTCAGACTTTGAAAATTGAGAGTGAAAACATGAGTGACTTGAAGATTACTCAGGGAATCTGATGTACAGGCACCAAATACAGCAATACCATTGTACACCAGTGTGTGTTCTAACGCACAAAAATAAGATAAAACCAGGGAATCTTCCAAGTCCTGATTGATAAGGCAATTACTACTCAGTTAAGGAAAGAGTGATTCTGTAGAAAATGACACTTCACTCATTGGTTGTTATCAAGCCAACATAAAGTTTAAAGATTTGTATGTTTGGTGCTTGATAGTAAAATTAGGTTTAAAAAAGAGAAATGAGATAACAGCTCATCTTATCATCATCTTTCTTTATTAATATGGAGTTTTCCTGTGAGAATGGTTATATTGTTTATATTTTTGGGGTTGGGGGGCAGGGGACTGAGGATAATGTACAATATGTATTTATTGAAACTTCAAATTTTTTATTGTTTGTATTTTACTAGGACCACTTACTGTATTTTTTAATTAGTTTATAGGTGGTATTTATAATTTTTGCGTAGAAATCAAAAATGAAATTATGTCCACATTTCGTGTAGATTGTTATTGACTGTTCTTCTTTTTTCCCCTTTTCTCTCCCTCTTAACTTTGTTTTCTGTCTGTAAACAAAAAATTATATCAAATTTATGTCATACAATGTTTGCTCTGTAAAAAAAAAGTAATAATCTCCTGAAGTTACTCAATCAGAAACTGTCAATAAGTCTTAGACATTTTGTTATTATTTACAATACAGTAATTTTTGCTCATGCATTTACTGTTATCAGTTCTCATTCATTTTAAGTTATACCTGCTTATGGCAGCTAAAGGTCTGATGTGTTCCGACCACTCCATATTATTGCAATATTGCAGAAATATTGCCTTATGTATCAAAATCTGCTCACCCCAATTTTCAGAACTTGTGTAGACAGTGGGTGTATGGCAAAATGTATGTACCAATATGGAGAACTCAAACTATTCTTGCATATTTGTTATCTTAAACACAAAATTGGCTTCTGCGGATGTGTAGTTAATGGGTTAAGTCCCCTTGCTAATATGGCTTTGGTACGATACTGTTTCTATACATGTAATTCAGGGTGATTGTTGTCTTGAAGAATTAACCAGCATTGTTGACTGTTTGTTGTGTCCATTATTTTAGAAATCATTGTTAATAACATTATTTTATTATTATCATCCAGTATCTATTACCAAACACTAGAAAATCTGTAAATAAAAGAAACAAAGCAGAATTTGGTGGGTTGTTTTATTTCTACCAAAGAATCAGCTAATTGTTTGTTTTAATATGTATACTTTGTTTAATTAAGCCATTGTACACAAATTGATGGATGAGATGAATCAAACTTTTTCCAAACAAAAAACAAAGAAACTGTTTGAGGTGTGTTGTGGTAGAGTTTTATAGATACAGGTATATAAAAACAATGGTGGCACATTTACCTATGGTCATACATGCAGTTTGTTATGCAGAATATGACAAAAACCTGCTAAGGCCTTGCTGGCTTCAAACATACAGGAACATAAAGAAAACTGTTTTAACAGTTTTTATCCAGTGTTTTATTCTTTTTCTTAAAATAAAAAGGCTTTGTGTTGGTCATTCTCTGAACATGCTATCTAGCCATAGCAACACCTTTAGCAATTAACTGTGAATTCCCTGAGAGCAGAGCTGGCCACACAACATAGTCAAAGTTTTCCAACTCCTCGTCATAAAAGTCATACTTGACTGTATCAAAGTCAGAAAACCGAACTACACTGTTGTCAAGATGGACTCGGTCTGTTTCCATGGCAATCTTCCAAGCAGTTTGTATACAGCAATTTGTGTAGGTTCTGATAACAGCACTGGATTTCATGGCTGGACTTAGATCCACAACTTTCATGATATCAGCTGACACTCTCTGTAGGGAAAAAAATCTATTCATTTCAAGAAATATTATTAGATGATGCTAAAAAAAAATAAGTTGGGTTTCACAGTTTAATTAAATGAATTAACTTGAAATGATTGCTCTGTTTTTTTTTTTATATTGCATTTTTATACATTAAATTATCAAGAATTGTGTCATCATTCCGACTGATACCCAATTAAAACAGCTTTATGCTGGAATGGAGAGGAAGTCTTTAACAGTTGATATCCATTCGCTACCAACTTTTCCAATCAATTTAAATCTTTCTCCTACAGTTTACAGGTATATTTTAAGACGACCAATAGTTGATTTATCATGTGGTAATTGTCATAATACCTGTTGAACATGGGGTAGAAGTTGTTCACAGATTCTGCGCTGGAATGATACTGCATCTTTGTACAAAGGATTGGAGAGTTTTGAGTCATCTTGGCTCTGTAATAAACAAAGTGTTGATTGTTTGATATCTGTTACAATATATTTGTCAGTTTTTCTGTATAGAAAGTTAAGTGTATTATCGTAGACATGCAAGACTTTTAATTTATGGTAGCCCATCATTATTAGATTATAATTATCTTAATTTAAAAAAAAAAACAATTGACGGAATATGCAGACATTGAATTGAATCAGGGACGTATACATGTAAAAGGGTTAAATGTATGAGTAGTGCTTCATTCCTTATGGAATGGAGCAATACGAGTACATTGACCCCTTTAAAATCCACCTTTAATGAACCCTTTGTTGTAACTGAATGGACACAATGGTCAATTGTAAAATGCAGGATGGTTTGCGTGACAATTACGGTGTAAAAGTAATTGAGAGGTCAATCGAACACACTATAGCTATTACTATAAATATTTCACTTGTGCATGAAAATTGGCATTTCAGTATGGTTTAATTTGTCAAGTAGTTTGTGATGATGAGATATTCCTGACCCAGCGTAATTACACAACAACAAAATTCAAAAGTATATGGACGATCAGTTATATATATGACTATAAATGTTACTGGCAATAAAAATTGAAATTTTCATTTATCAAATCTGTATAATTCTGTATACTTCTGAAATATTTTTACATCAATCTTTATTGTTGAATATTTTTCTAATGCTCCATTCCTGAAAAATAATGGAGCGTTTAAGCAAAAATATGAAGTCACAGGTGGATTTCAATAGTACATGTATACTAGTATATCCATACCTGATTGAATCATCAACACCTTTGAATAAATCTGGAGGGCTACTGTTAATTTATTTACAATATGATGTGTATAAATGTATGACTTGATCATTGTTATTGATAAAAATTTTCACTAAACAGTGATAAACATTTTCATTAATTTGCAAGAATTTAGTTGAAGACCTTATTAAGATTTCAGCTGAACAAAATAATAATTAGCACAATTCATACAGTGATTAACGCGCTTGCTGAGTGGGCTGAAGGGTCAACAAATACTTATTCAAATCAATTCACTTCCAAATACTGACATAGGAGTTTTAGTTTTTTATGAAAAATTTAAGTTAGATAACAGTACTTAACTAATTTTTGCAATCAGAATTTGGATTATCTAGAAAGTAATATATGAGAGACATTTGAGGGCTGCATGGTTCAATTGAGAAACATTCACAACAAAATAGCTCTTTCAAAACTCACGAAAATTTCTCGCACACAAATAAAAGTTGGTTCACAGTACTGTGAAGCTTGGGAGAAAATTGAGCAAGGTTGGCAAGATCATTACCATATAATTCAAGATGTGTTTGTAAGGCACTATTTCATTGGCTTGATAAAAAAAGGTTGCATGCACTTCAATAATTTTTTAATGACATTACAATGGCTAATTGCACAAAATGCAAATTAAAATGTATCAATATGCATGAAGTTTACATTTTTGTTTAATGTATTGCTTTCTATGAGTACTATTCAGCTTGATTTTTGTAATCAATGATAACAAATTTAATTGAAATGGAAAAACTTTTTTAAAAAATGCATGGGATGGAACATTTTTAACTGGGTTTTCCTACGGAAATGGCTGGCGGGTGTGTGGGCGGGCGGCTGCCAAAAGGGTACCCTCATAGTACGGATAACTCCTCCTTCAGTTTCAAGGTAGGAAATTTTTCTTTTGTGGATCAATTGTACATATATCAGAGGTGTGCATATTGCTAGGATTTTGAATTCTGATAATTTATGAAAAATTTTGGTCAAATATTGCATATACAGTGCGACCAGTTCTTGCCGAGTACCATTTCTCGCCAGTACATTGTGACGTCATTTTATCAACACATAAAATTATAGACGAAAAATGACGTCACAATTTACTGGCGAGAAATGGTACTCGGCGAGAACTGGTCGCACGCCAGTAGTGTTTATCAATTCAGGGTTGACATGGATTTTGGATAAAGTTCACATAAAAGAAAACCCAGTTTGGTGCCACATTGACAGCTTTTCACTTGTTACTTTCACTTGCTTTGCTGTTTAAGTGTTTCGTATATAAAAACCAGTGAACCTAGTATAAAACTGAGTATAAATTCTTAGCTTTTGAATTTATCCTTAAACTGTAAATCAATTTTTATTCGCAACAACTTTATTTTGCAATTTACCAGAGCCAAGCTGGTTCGTGGCTACTAATGTTCACAACCAAGATGTATATTATCTTAAAACTAATACAACAGACACTTTGTTCATGGTGAAAAATATTTGTGATAAAGAAGCTTTTGTAAACCTCACAAAAATTTCTTGCACGCAAATAAAATTTGATTTACAGAATTTATTATTACTGAAGATACCTAATTCCGCGATTCAGCTGTTAATTAAATCACGAGAAAATAAAATCGCAAATGCCCTATTTTTATCATAGTTTTAATTATGTTGTTTTCATCGCTTTGAAAAATAAAAGCGAGATTTTGCAATTAGCGAGATTTGCATCCCACGCTTTAACGCGGATATTAATTCCGCGCATTTAATTAGAAATCTACTATAAAAGTAAATAAAGTCATAATAGGATAAAAGTTGTTTACCGTTTTGTCTAAAATTGCTTTAATTAATGATCCGGCCTTTATTAAATAGTAAAATATATAATACTGTAGACTTTACTGTGATTGATCTTCTTTTCATTGGCTGCTGTGAGGTGCGAGGAGGCGTTCTCTGTTTGTTGCCTGCGGTTGACTGAGGCGGGGGGTTTTCTGGGGAATGAGGGGAAGTCTTTGGGGCCCACAGAGAGGAGGCCTGTAAAATCTGTGTCAACTGCTCATCTGCTATCTCTCTACATTGGCTGAAGGACAACTGAAATACAGAAGTAAATTGTAGAAACAGTTCAATGAAACTAGTGATATATTTGTCTGTTGGATCATTAATTGTATATATATACCTATTCAAAAGTAATGATAATACATGGACATAGAATTAAATTATTAATAGAAATATCTATGCCTTACTTAAAAACTATACTAACCGGTAACTAAGGTTGAACAATACAGAGAACATTTGGTACCGTAGTTTCCTTTATTTTACACACGTAGTTAGAACCATTTTAACAAGACCTAGGACTTTCGGTAGGACGTAACTATCTATTTCTGGCATCAAAACAGGTTAAGAAAGTGAAATATGCATAGATTGTGTAAGTCTTTGCTCAAAATGCAAATAAATCTTGTTGATTTAAAAGAGCCAAGATGGCTGAGTGGCTATCAATGAAATAGACAGGCCTATGTCACATCGCTGTTTGACATAACTACCCAAAGTCCAACCTTAAATTTGGCAATTCTGTGGTTTTGTATTAAATTGCAAAAATATAAAACCTTAAGTGACATACTTTTGTAGTAATTTCATATACCTTACATGTACATGCTGTAGTTTGCAAATGTCAGAAAAATGAAATATAAAAATCTGCATTGGATTTTATGTGAATATATCATAAAACCCTTGAGTTGTATTAAGAATTTAAAGCATTTTGTTTTTCCCAAGTATATAACTTAATGGGAATGAAATGTCATATTGAGTATATGATTTCAGAACCTACCAGAATAATATTCAGCAAATTTCCATGGGCGGTGTTCTTGGCCACACCTCCATGTTTTTGGTGGGCGTACGCCTGACTCCATTCCCTCTGGTAAAGCTGTAAGTACATGCTCTTTACTTTGCTGTCCGTGTCTCCCAAAGTGTGGTGGTCTCTTCTATTTTCCATAATTAAATAGAAAATATGAGTGTTTTGAATCTGGCCTACATGGCTTGATAAGCAACAATCGGTCAATATACCTAAATGCTTATCACAATTTCACACTTACTGAAAATTCGACCTTCATTCCCCTAAATCTTAAACTTGTATTAGGAACTTATTTGATCTAAAATATTACTCTTCATTGAATCAAAATCACTTGTACTTATGGTTTTGAAGATTGATTTTTTGTCATTCTTATTCCATATCCAGTGAAGTTGTTTAGGTTTTTATCAATGAATTAAGATATACTGTGTTATGATTGCTTACACATTCTTTGGTTTGCTGGTTCCCTGATGTTGGCTTGTATCTTTGATATCTAAGCCCCTTAGTCTGTAGACCTCCTCTGACCTGAGGCGTAATTCCCTCTGGAGGCGCGTGACCTCACTGCGCAGTTGTTGAATTTCTTCGGCCTTTGACTGGCTCTTTTTGTAGACAAACGCAGCGTTGACCCGTGGACTGATCTGTTCTGGATCTTCTGCATACTCATCTTTCCTTTGTCAATCATTTAGAATTTTAAAAGTATAAGTGTATATGTGACAGTGATTTTTTTCTCTAAAAACTGATTACCTGGTATGTATAATACAGGTAAAACAAATCTTTCTATTTTTTCTGTCTACAACAAACTGATTATTGATTATGAATTTTAAACCAATTGCCCAATACTAAATTCTCAAGCTCTTATCTATGCTTAAAGTTTGAGGTCTGATATTTACCATAGAAATTCGAGAAAAAAATATATCAAATTAACTGAGATTTTTAAAAGAATTGAACATTTGAGCTAAAAAAAAAAATAATAAAAAACCAGTGAACTGACAAGTTTTATGCAAACAAATTTAAAGAAATTCACGAAGATGGCTTGACAACTGGTCTAAAATATCAATCATACCAGCCAGGGTTCCTCAACTGCATAGATCCCAGCCCCTCTTTGAGGAGAAGTCTGAGGCGCGTTACCTCCTCCACCAGTTTCCGACACTGGTGACATGTAGGGTTTGGTTTGATATTGACGTAGTTTGAGTTTGCATTTTCTGTTATTTCTGCTCGAATCTATGAGAGAATTTGATTTTTTAGTTAGATACTCTCTCTCTATATTTCTCTCTCCATACCCAGACTCTCTCTCTTCATACCCAGACACACACACACACTCTCTCTCTCTCTCTCTCTCTCTCTCTCCACACACACAAAACACCTACTCAGTTACTTAATACAAAAAAGAATTTTTAAGCATTTTTCACATTTTTTTAAACTGATATCTACTGAAGTTCTACATAAACTACAGGTTTTTGAAACTTAATTGAATTGCCATTTTTTAAGTTCTAAAGACTTTAAGTTCATATCATAACATGTAAACAGATTTTCTAAGTCAATCTGTTAAAATGAACAAATAAATAAATTGCCAGCCAATAAAACAGTATAAAATAAGATAAGGTTACTGACTTGAGGATTAGAGATGCCAATGAATTTTCTTGTTTTCCTGTAACGAAACAAAATGTCATTTCCAGACATGAGCAAAACACATGTGCATGTATATCTGTATAGGATATCGGAAAATTTCTGCCAGAGTATATATTTTCTCTCTTTCAATCTTCAGAGGGAAACACATAGCTGGGTTTGCATGATGTTTCTCGAATTTCTACCAACTTCAATCAATAAATAAACTCAATCAATACACAAACAACCCATTTCATTGATCAATTATCTGGAATTTACATCTATAAAAGAACATGAACTTTAAACTTTCTTTTATTGGAATTTAAATTGAATCAAAAATTGAATAACAGGTGTAGTGAGGTATTGTTAATTTTTGTGTACTATGAAAAACAGTTTGTAAAGATAGGCGAGAAAAATATTCATGGACAACAATCCTGAATGTGTAGATCAAATGGATATTTCATGCTCTTACAATTGATCCCAGAGAGAGAGAGAGAGAGAGAGAGAGAGAGAGAGAGAGAGAGAGTATTATATATATCCCAGTTCTACTGACATTATAAAGAGAATTGTTTGAAAAAACCTTTATTTGTGTATTTCAATAAACTTAAAACTAGTTGTTAACAAAAAAAACCATGCAGTAAAAAACAGATAAATATGTACATACTATGTAGTAGTATCTTTTTTTTTTAAGTTTCATTTACCAGTATTTGGTCTATTAAAGTTTTCATTTTCCAGATTACCCAGTATTATCAGTGTTTAAGAATATAAGCTCTATTGACAAACTGTCAAAATTATCACCCAATATGCTGTATATAAACACCGAAGGAGCAGAAAATATTTTGCCAAATTTTTTGTCGATCGATAAATATGTTTTAGTATTTGTCATCATCATATATCTTTATGATATGTTGTCAATCATTGATGTGATATGTATCAATTAAGTGATATCATAATATTTGAATTGCACTGCATCTTAGAGTCCTCCACACTTTATGGGAAAGTTTCTCATACAAGCCCAAACTTCTTTATTCCTTTGAGATATGGAATTCTAACATGCACTCTATTTGACAATGACAGAAAAAAATCAATTTTAGGGGGGAAAAAACTTTTAAGAATTTATTGCCTTTCATAAAAACTAAAGCCCTTGCTAAATTCAGACTCAAAACCAGTGCTGGTCAGTTGTCCGAAGCTACGGTATATACCCATTGGCCTACAGTGGTAGACAACCAAATTTGACAATATACCTGTAGTAAGTTTCACAATGAGTTGAAATTGCCATATTAAGAGGTACTGTCATAAAATGTAAAACTCATGGGGTGTCGAGGATCCTTAATTTACAAAAAGGTAACAGAAAAGGAATTCTCATTCCTACCTTTCCTGGAAAAGACTTTGCAAAGATTCATTCATCTCTCATGTTTGGATGTGCTTCTTCTGACAGTCTTGATTATTTAACTCTTTCAATTTTTTCCCATCATGGTGTTATGGTGTTAAGATCAACTTGTGTTAGTTCCAACAGTTTTAAAATTTATTTTCTCTTTGAAAAGCCTGTCAACTTTTTGAATAGCCTCAATTTTAATGAAACATTTGAAGTGTATATGGTAATTATGTAGAAAATGCAGAGATTTAAAAGTCTCTTTAGGTAATATTCAAGGCTATGCCAAACTCTCATTCTGTCATTTGATAAATGATAGTAACATCGCCAAAAGATTTAAAGACCAGAAGCCCTCTAATTTCAAATCACCATGTCTCTTATTTCATTCAAAGCGTACTCTTGTGGTACAAGTGAATTTTCTCCCATGGACATTGCAAATTGATACTGCTGAAAAAAAAAATAGAGGATTCAAAGTACCTATACCAGAATGTACAACAGTACATACTAGCTTGGTTTTGATAATTAGATCATCTCTAGATTTCTGTCAGTATAAGAGAGCATAAAACAACCTGTTTCCATTTAACAAAAAAAAACCAAACCAAAACAAAGTATAAATACAGAATTACAGAATATTTAAGTACCGGTATGTGTTTTTTCTAATATTACATACAAAATATCTATAAATATGTCATATGTGTTACCCATTTGAGAATTCATCAAATTACTATAATAACAGTGGCTCTGTCAGAAGTCAGAAATGAGTTGGAGTTGTTGCCCTTGACACATCTTAGTTTTCTGAAAAGAAGATAACTCCATCTTACCACACACACCTAACCTTTGAATAAGCTTTCCTGCAAGCCAATCAAAAATCATAATTTAAAGACTTTTTTCCCTTCAAAGATGGGATTATGAGGTAACTCGTTGCATGAGTATAGTTATTGCTAAAACTAGGTTTTTGTAGTGCAAATGAATTAGACAAAATATCAATTGTCTATATATCATTATCTTTATTAATGTGTTCCCCAAAAGCAGTTGAACATCTATATCACTTTGCAGTGGGATTGTCACATTATTTGGGATCACAGTCAGGCACATTCTCTTCAGTAAAAGCATTAGGTTTCAGAATATTGGATAGACAATTAGAAATGGAGTAGGCTGTATAGTCAGTAATATACAAGAGTAATTTAGTACAATCAAATCTAAGAGTGTTCAGTGCAAGTCAGATGAATAAATAAAATTAATGTCTTTGTAGATAAACTTTGTTTTAAAAACACATAAAATAGGGGTTTTTTTTTAAATCATGGCCAAGCCAACTGTTTGAGATGAAAAGTTTAATTTACATGGTGGTGCACTTTTATTGCATTGTTTTTGCACTCAGTTGCCAACTTCTCGGGATGATTGATTGTCTAATTGAATTGCATGTACTATATTGCATGTACTAAATGTTTATTTTGAGAAAAAAGTGAAACCTATATCTTAATCAGATTAGATAGTAAACCAGACAAAATCCCTGTGTAAAAAAACTACAGCATGCGCGGATATTTTTTTAAAAACATCAAATTTATTAAATTCACAAATTTAAATTCCTGAAAATAGGCTTTCAGGAAAACAAAATTTTACCTCCGACCCCCAATCCCCTAGGAAAATTTTCTGGATCCACGCATGTATACAGAACATGCAACGTTAACTGTTGAGACCAGCATATACTGGTACCTCCAAAGTGTCCTGCTTATTTCCCAACATAAAGAAAGAAAGATTTTTTTTTTTAGTTTTTAATATGACAGTATTTCTGTACAAGTAACAACAAAGAAATGACTAGAAATAGGAATATCTTTTCAATGTCCAGTGTTGGGAGGTCTCCAAATATGTATTTTCATTAAGATATCAACAAATCATCATTTAATAATAATAATAAAAAAACATGTCAATTTGTAGTTCACATGCTTTTTGTGTTAAAATTGAAAATGTTGTATTTTTGAGTACATAAGTATTTTGTAGATCAAATATATATACAAGTATTGCTTGCTTATATGACACAATGTAGGCACAAATCACAGGTGTATATTGTAGGTGTTTACAGTGTATTCATTGAATCATAGAGAAATTTACCTATCTACCTTGCAGTAGATAAAAAAAAGCTTGATCTATTTATAGATCTGACTCAATCCACTTGTTTTGTTGTCATCTCAAGACATGCTATTTGGATTTCACTTCTCTGTTTATATAACTAATCCATTATTTGGCACAAAAATCTTGGTAAAGTTGAGTCATACCTAACTCCAGAATTAAATAGCCATATATCACTTACAAGACTTTTTTTACCCCTCCTTGGGTAGAAATTGCCTTGAGATTATACATCTAACGTATCTGGTATCAAATTTAATCTTAATGCTTTGTGTCCTTGGTAATGAGGATGACTTGTATGCAATTGGTTACAAACATATACTTTTTGAGAAAGAAGGAAATTGTCAGCACCACTTTGAATCTCACTAGCACACATTTTTTCTTCTTCAAATATTAGCTTTTCTCATAATCTTGGACACTTTTGAAAGAATGCCAAAATCAGTATGACTCAATTTTTTTCTGCTGAAAAATTGATGCACACTTCAAACACATTACTCGTTCCCCAAACTGTCTAATGCAATTGATTTTATGGTCATTGTATTGACAAACTGTCCAATACTTTTTCACCAATACAGAGCATGCTAGCCCAATTCCTCACACAAAGTATTACGAAATGTCAAAAAAGAACACATTTTTTTTGTTTGCACCTCTTATGAAACTGAGAAAGAGCTCAAAATTGGGATCTTAAAGTTGGCTACACATTTGCATAGAACCATTGTAAATTTCTATAAGGTGCGGCAGCTAACACATCGATTCCTCCCCGTTTATTGCCATTAATTTCATGTCGCGACTCTCAAGCTCCAGAGTAAGTTGTTCCACTTCTGCCTCAAGCATTTTGTTCTTGTTGTACATTTGCACGTAGTTAAGCTGCAGTTGCTTTTGGTAACGAATAACTTTGTTCTTCTCATCCAGCCATTGTTCTTTCTCTTTCTCAAACACTTCGTTTTTACCCACTAAACCGTTTTTCAACTCTTCCAGCTCCCTCTGGAGTTGTAGAATCACTTTGTCTTTGTCTGACTCACTGTTGAGAGAAGAACTAGATTTGTTACTGAGAGGAGAGGAGCGTGGTAGGCCATGACTTAAAGGGGAGGTAAGCCTACTACTTGTCAGGGGAGAGGATCTGTCCCCCAAATCAGGGGCAGAGAACTCCTCACCACTATGATTAAAGCTGCAGTCCAGTATATCCATCACATTGTTATTGGATACTCTGCGAAGGTTAGCACGTAAGGATTTCAGTTCTTCAGTTTTTGCCAAAACTTCTCTGAATTTTTCACCGAGTTGAAAGTCCTTCCTCTGACTCTCCGATTCATAATGTTGCAATTTTGACTGGAGCTCAGATATTTCCACTGATTTTTCAGAGAGACTTTGGTTTAGAATTTCCACCTGGCTCTGGAGATCTTCCATGTCTTCCGCAGTTCTGTCCCCTTGTAACGAGACATTGACCACCTGCGATCGCAGGCTGTTGTTCTCTTTTTCATAAGAGTCACACTTTTGCTGTAGTTTTCTATACTGCGCCTGCATTTCCTCCACTCTCTCAATCAAAGTCTTTTTCTCCTGCTGGAGTTTGTACACTTGGAGGGACAGTGTCTGTTCTGTTTTGTAGGCCTTCCTTTGTTCTAGCTTCAATTTCTTTTCGTACTCATCTCGAACTTCCTTGATTTCTTGACTCCATGAGTGTTTTTTCTCCTCATAGACCTGACAGAAAAAGTTTAATATAATTATTCAGATGATAGTTTAATTCATATTTTTTTTACTTTGATAACAAAGCATATAGTATTTCTTTTACATGTATTATCTGAGGAAACATAGGCTTGTACAATACCAACCTGGAATATGGCACGCTCATTCTTATCCATAACATCCCTCAGGGTATTAATCTCAGCATCTTTCTCTTTCAGCATAGCTTCTAGCTCCCCCACCCCGGAATCACTGGGGGAGGGAGTCTGGATGTATCCCTCCATCCTCATCGACGAAGCGTGACTGATGCAAGAAGACCGGGTGGATTCAGGTCGCTCAGGCGTGTACAATTTTTGACTGTCACTAGAGTAACTTGTTGACCTGTCACTGTCCATATGCAATGACCCATGTGACATGTCTGCTGCATTTTGATTGGTCATCGGGTAGTCCTGAGACCCATAGCCATCGTCCTGCTGCGGAATCTTTTGGTCAAAATGACGAGTATTTACATAGTTGTGATTGGAGATGACCACCGGTTTGAAGGCAATCGGTCGGATTATGCCCTTAGCTGGTGACTACAAAAAAAAAAATAAAAAATAAAATTAATGTATTCATTGAATTTAGTTCTTATCAACAAGACTTTCACTGGCAAAAAACCTGCATACAGCCATTTATAGTATAAGTGGGTGCCAGTCCATAGTCCTGTTAAATAATTCAACAAGCGATACATATATTAGATGCCTTTTCTATCGGGTGATAGATACTGTTACTTGTGCAAACAACTCCTCACCGATAAGACTCTGGGTTTACATACAGATTATTATAGAAATTGATTGGAAAGGGGTTTTTTCTCTGTTACATATGAATTGTTTACCTGAACAAAAAAGGATATAACTCTATTGTCTGTGCAATAATTAGCTAATTCTCCTAAAATGGACATGCTTCATAACAAATTACTTTGGAGCCCAGACTATGTCTTACACCAGACCCCTTTGTCAATCTGTGTGCCTTCAATCAAAACACCTTGGTACAGATGACATCACTTTTATTTCAGACAGGGAAAAAACAGAACGAAAAAAAAATATCAAAGGTCCACGATGTCTGAATAGCAGAGTTTTGGAGAAGTGCATGCACAACACATATCAATCAAAAATCTAGGGGAGGAAAAAGAAGGTGAAAAAAGATATAAAAAAACAGTTTAAATATCAGTTTAGCTCACTGGCAACAGTAGCCCTTTCATTTCACGGACTGCATGTCTGTCAAAATCTTGATTGCATCCAAAACTCATAATTGCTGGCTATAATCAGGCTGGAGTTTTAAATAACCGCCCAATGACACATCAGAGTTGACACTTCCATGGCACAGAATTAGGCCCCTTTGTGAATTATCTCCCTTTATCAAATCTGATAAGGCTCAAGTGAACATGCACATTCAAGGACTAATTGAAAAACCTGTTTTTAGTTGAAAATGTGTTAGAACTTTAGGGGAAAGGAAAAAGTGGCCCAAAATCTACAGACTTCAGTACATGAACCAATAAAGACAAGAAATCAAACAGATGTCATTTATGAGTGAATTATGAAAAAAGTCAACATTGTATAAATGATATGAATGTACTATGGCATATCTGATTTCATAAAATTTCAGACTATGTACAATTTTCTTTGCAAGTAAACATTTACATACAAGAAAATTCAATTAATGACAGGCATATTTCAAACAGTGTTTTGTAATTTTCCAGTACATTAGTTGTCAGCAAAAACTACGCATTTTGAAACTGAAAGTTTATAAACGAGACATTTAGATTAGTTTTATTACCCCCTTAATGAATAGAGAATTAACTTTTGATACAATTTACTTTATAAAGAAATTATATCATCATAAATGCTCATGTTTTCTCTGTGTGACAGGACACAAGATTTAATGAATATAATTTCATACAACATACAGGTGTATAGGGGACATTAATTATTACACCTTGACGAACCCATTATGTAAACTTGCAAGATAGATTACAGAAATGAATCTTTTAATTAATAACATCATCTGGCAAGTGAATGTTAATTACAGAGGAGATTTATTATGAAATATGAAGAAGATTAAGATGGATTATACCATGGACCCAGGGTTAAGGTGACTTGCTATGCCAAGTCATACCTGTCAAGCAAATACATAAAGATCCCCCTGCTCTGCATACTATCAAAGATCATTTAATATCTGCATTTCAATCATGTAATATGATGACAAAAAAAATCCAAATGAATGGGCAAAAAACCAGTAACTGGAGTTGACATATGCACGCTTAGCAAAACCTATCAATTTTCAGAAGAAAAGAAAAACAACATTAACTTAAAAAAAAATTGCTATAATTGAACAAGGTATACATAATGGCTTTTAAATGTTAACTTTTTCCTCTTAGATGGGGGTATGGAAATTGAAAATTGTTGTGGTTTTCAATGATAAAACTGCAGGTGCATGCATATGTTCATTCACCCAGAATTCAATTAAATCCCCATATATCATTGTCACAGGCTAAAAAATGGGGGCAAAAAAATTGCTTATCCATCCCAAAATTGCTAAGCCATCAAAAGCCCATCAGAGGGCACACCGGCTTTCATGAATGAATGCCATTTGCTCTAAGATAATTGTTCAGACATTTGAGGTTCTCCATACTCAGAAGATATCCATGCTGGAAGTCACTCTTTAAAATCCTTTTTTTCTTAAAAAAAATTCACTGAGAAAAGAATTTCTGATGATGGCAAGTTGATTTCACAATTTGACAAAAAAGTTCATTCTCTTTACAATATGGCTCTCAAACCCTTGTCTATACCTTTGAGACCTTTCATTGTGCCTTCCTCGCCAATGACATAAAGGAATTTACCTTATTATGCTGGTGTACTCTCATTTACGAGAGAGTTTTACAACATCAAGTGTCTTCAACAGCCCATACTTAAGAATAGCTTACCCCCCTCCAATCTCCCATTGTATGGGAATGTTGACATAATTAAATCGGATTACGTGACCACGTATTACTTACCTGTGATTGTCCTGTTGTAAACATTAACCAACAGATAATGAGGGTCACTTAGGTATACTGAAATATACAGACAGGAAGACCAGAGCCAAACAAGCCCAAATATTTGGTATAAACAACAGCCACACAGTTCAGCTATAGGTAATTGAGGCACTCGGCAATCTCCTAGCTAACTAGCCAAAGCCTCTGTCCCTGAGACAAAGACAAGCTCTCCCCTGCCTATAAAAAGGTTGACAATTGATTTTTTATTCCATAATGGCTTCAAATGATACCTGAATTAATACAAATTCAGGATCCATCATTGATCTATGTGGAGCAGGGACTTAGACAAGCATACCTGAGTAATCAATAACACAAACACTTAGTAGAAGCTGGCTGTTTTGATTTCTGAGCACTGGATACTCAGGGTGAAGCAATCAATATGTCACATGGTCAGTTCTGAGTGTAGACCCTAAATAAATTACGAACCTTTCCCGACAATGATGACTCTCTGCTCCTTGCAGCGAGGAAACAAAGAAGCCAACAAGTAATTTAATAAATGTATATAGCGTAACTTGTATTCTTTAAGATGAGAGACCCAAGGGAAATATGCTTCAAAAGATTGCGAATTCAGACAATTTAATAAAGCATAAGGAAATATTTCAGAATTCTCTAATCAAGAAAATATGAGAGAGCTGAAACACTTCCTAAATAAACAATACATCCACATCTTTGACAATAACTGATCTGACACAGGTTCTCATCAAAGAGTTTTCCTTAAAGAATCCCACATTTAACATTATTATGGATACATGTTTCAGTAAACCATCCTTATGCTTTACAGTTGTGAAAACTTCCAGCAACTCACCCTTATCAAGGCCCGAAAGCTGTTTTCAATCAGCACGAAATACAATATACAATAATAGCTAGGAAACTTTCACAAACACCCCCATCTAGAAATCTGTTTCCTACAAGATGCTGGTATTCCTTATAACGCAGTCACAGAGCTGAAGGAAGCAAATATTACCGGTACACAGAAAGTTATGCAACATGTAACCTGGTGGTGAGAAGGTAACACGGTATAACTTGTAGCTTTAGAGTATAAGGAAGTTAGCATCCTGACCTGAAGCTGAATGAATCAACATGCGTGGGTATAGTACACTACTACCAACGCATGTCCTCTGTCCACATCAAAGCCAGGTCTTGACACATCGCAGGCATCTAGAGTCAATCCCTTTCGTCTCATACACATTCATTTGCATAGCCTTCACTAAAACATTTCATTCATCATGTGTTCCACCTGAGTTCTCTAAAGAAAACTCATTTTGTTCTAAACAGCTTTTTAAAAAGAAAAACCAAAAAAGAAATTTCTAAACAGACTTTGATATGGAGATTAGAAATTGTTATGATCATAGCCCTTTTGTCTGTGGATACTTTTACCTTAACGAAGACAACACCTGGCCCGTTAATTGTCATCTATTTATTTTAGTCTGCAACAGATGTAGACTCAACAGACCATCACCCTCTACATTAAACTTTAATCATAAACCCTTGTCATTGAACTATATCATAATCACAAACCCCTGGTTAAGTTCAAACAAGATGTCACACCATTGTTTCTACTTCACAAGTCAAAAGACAGACAATAACAAAATCTGTAAACCATGCATAGAACGACTGAGTCATAGCTGTATTGTAGATTCCGCCAATGAATATGATCATATTTTGCAGACCGTTCGCAGCCTCCAACCAAGAACACCCTGGTACAGTAATAATTGATTTCTTATTTTTCAGTTTACAATTTAACGACTGCTGCGTATCTTGATCTCTCGAATGATCACCTAACTCATGAGTACCAGCTCATAATCAGATGCATCAATTAAAATAAATCAATTTTTCTGCATCTTGTTTCAGGGATAAATCTAAAAAAAAAAATAATTTGACCAGTTCTGATCCTTGCAGTCCCTACCTACCAAGACTTTTGACAAAGTCCCCCTCCCTCCTTCCCCTCCCTGTAGCATTACCTCAGCAGAAGGAGACAGCGTGCAGTACCCTCCATCTTCCTCCAGCTCCATAGCGAAGCCTGCTTCCACCACTAGAGGTCAGCACAGGGACAGATGGAGGTCTTCAGTGTTGACAGTCTGTCGATCCGGCCAGCTGTCTTATCACAGGCCTAATCCTCGAGACTCGTTGAGAGCCGGATAATGTGGACTCTCGTTAATGGAGGCTTTTGTGCCTTTATGATGTGTATACCGTCACCTAAGCCCTATTACCTACATTCCTCATCATGACACACAATTTTTACCTATATACACCTGTAAAAGGAATTCCAGCGGCTCTAGGGGATGTTATGCCTTCATTTCTTGCTCTTTTTTCTTGGATATAAAGTGTCAATGATAGGGGCTGGATAGATTCTAACACTTTCCTCTGATATGGAGTCGATAAAATTCACCTGGTGTAAATATCCCATCAGCTGAGAGCTAAGTCTATAATGACCACCTTTAGTTCCAAAAGTAACAGTAGGTAATTCCCAGTTATTATAACACTGCTGAGGGAATGGCTAATACAATCAGGGCTGTGCATGAAATCCTGCTGGTAGGCTAGCTAATCCATCTCAAGTTTACATAATATTGACTCTGGAGTCATGAAAAAGTAAATTTTTTTGAGGGCAAAAATATTTTCTCCAAACATGCAATTACTGCATTAGCTGAGCTTCCTTGTGTAATTGTCACAGTCGCGCCAGTCGAGGGCGGTTTTTGTGTGACTTGCCGGATATACCCATGAAACCACCCATTATCCGATGAGAAGGCAATAACAAAGTGGTGCGTCTCCAACCAAGGACTCTCGTTTTATGTTTTTTATAACAACCTGGCCTAGAGTGTCCTTAAACCGCTCCCCTGAATTACCCCCAATCTACGTCCAACAGAAGACGATGGCACAGTGAACAGGGTATTGAAGCCCTTGCTAAGCAAACTTACAATGCAGTCAAGTGAAATCTCTCACTTACACTCAGTCGTAAATCTATAAAATCAGACAAATTATGACAATGTATTAGTGACGTCTCCACCCCTTATTTTTCATTGACAACCCTTGACTTCCACTCTCGATCACATATATGTACCACGTACCTCTGATCATAAATTTATGGAGCGTTAAACTAGAATCCAACCGTAAAAAAAAGTACAAATGCCCTTCCAAAACAGTTGCCTCATTGTCTAGAGAGCTGATATGTGATACAATCTTTTTAATATTCTCCTAAAATGTTTGCTAATCATGCTGTCGGCTATTTTCATTTTCATCAAGGGCTTATGCAGAACAAACACACTTTCTCCATCGCAATAAAACATATCTTCCATACATAACATCTAAAAACAGATGTAATGGCAGACATAGTTGATTGAAAGATGATTAAAGAAAACAAACCAAGACATACCTGTGTAAAATTATTGTTGGGGTCTACCTGGAAATTCTCCATTCAAATCAGGGATACATTAAATGGGGACTTTTCTCCGCGAATGACAGTGGTATACTTACGAAGCGCTTATTTGAACATCTGTTAACCTATATCAATATTATTTTCTGGTTATGATATGGCCATGTGTCACCCCAAAAGAGATCACCTGTGTTTGAATCATCAAAGATGCCCCCTGCAGATAGGAGACAGACAATGCCCCACCCACATAATGCCAATACCAGAAATGGAATGGTGCCAATTAAAACTTTACTCATAACTGGGTCATTTACAGCGACATAATTATAAATCTTCTGTGTACACAATCTTGAGAACCATTTTGATCATAAAGCTGCAAGTTTTTAAACCATCTAAAATTTCAACAAAAAATTTGAAAGGGGTGAATTTGAGTCACTGGGAAGTAGAGAAATTTTCTTTTTCTCATATAATAGTTACTTTTGTTGGAAAAAAAAGTCAGAAACGGCGTAGACAACAATCTGTTAACCTTTATGATGCAAACTTGCTTGAAAAGGCCGGAAAACCTAAATTATAATAAGACATGGTTTATGAAGGCAATCAGCCTAGGTGACAATTTTATGGCTATGCTTGAGTTGCTCTACATTTAACATACAGCAAAAATAAAAAGAGTGGTTTTTTGAAGTGGAGGGAATCTGTAAAGTTTTGAGGTCTTATGTCAGATAACATTGATCGCTGGTGCTCTGGCTTTGTGCGTTATCAATACATCTACCCAGAGATCTTGCACCAACATTCCATCTTCACACCTTGCTATCACAGTAAAAGCCTCAGAAGGATAAATAAAATTGTTCCATAACCCACAATAATTCTTCTAAAATTACCCTCTTTATCTTTTGATATCTACAGATATAGCCAAATCATAAAAGTAACTTTTATCTTCGGCTCTTGCTACCCCATGACAAGAGATAAATCCTGCATGCCCCATGACACAGCATTAAATGGCACTACAGAAAGACTGGCCCATTATCTCTGTTATATGTTTTCCTCTAAAATCAACAAAATAATGTACAGGTACTCTCAAAACCCTTACTTTAGACACCATTAAAAAAATACCAGACACATTTTCCAGTTTAATTCTCACATAATGGATATAAAGGGGAGGGGAGAAGGCGGGACAGGGATCTTAATTCTTTTATTTCCATAATCTGACCTGTTTCTTATTGCTAAGATTTGACCTGTGACCTTCAAAGGTCATTAATCTAAGATAACGAGCAAGATCATGACCACAATACACAAATTGTCTCCAAGCAAACTGCGTTTTTTCTGTTGGGGACCCTTTAATTGTCTTTTTTGTTGTTTGCAGTTTTGATTTCAATATCAAATATATCATGAAGTTTCTTTTATCTTTTTACAATTATTGTTTTCAATAGGGTGTATAATATTTCCTTCAGTCTTTTATTTGAGGGTATTTTAAGGAACTGCCTACAGACCAGTTGTCCTACAAGCCTTAGTCTGTTTGGGCCGGCTACACAGCAGTAACAATAAACGCGGAAGATTCATCAGTGTTATACACTTAAATAAGATATCCCCCTTAACAATCAGATAATGGCTCTATCACCCCATTGTCAGACTAAAATGTTATCAATTATACCTATATATATGACAAACATCTTTTAAATTCCTCTCGTCTTAATCATCAGCTAGTATATATCTAAGTAAACATGGAACAAGGCCAAATCTATGCATTCTTACTTAGCAGGACATACTTGTGTACTAGGTATGAGGAAATGATCATGTTTCCATTTAATTGAAAAACAAAGAGTTGTGAGGCATGCGATTTAAAGATCTAATTTATAACTAAAGTCAATTCAAAAAAATTATTTTTTTTTCAGTTTTTGGTAACTTGTCATTTTTTTAATTAAATGAATGTGAAATTCTTTTACAGTTCTAGCATGCATATATAAATATTGTTTCAGAACTGAGCTTCTAAAATTACTTCAATCACCCAAATACTTTTCCTACACCTTTAAGTACTTAACTTCAACTAACAAATATATTTAAAAAGTCATTATAGAACAAATCAAAACTTTTCATCAAGGAGTGATTGACTTATGAAATCTTGACAGTATTAATACTGCCTAATTACAGATTAGCATAACAAGGATTAACAAGAGATAATCCAATGGCACCTACCCAATGAACAATGGCCACAGAAAAATCAGTTGAAAAGTTCCAAAGGTCATTGGAAACTCCCTAAATCCCCATAAACCCTTCACATAAAATCCATTCTCCTTTTTTGATGATGTGTTTTCAAACAATGCAGAAGGTGAATTATGACCAGAACACCCCAGGCCTTTGCTTAATTCATTGAATTCTTTATCCTGGGGTAAGTAGTCAATTATTTGCAATAAAGATGTGTGAAACTTGATAGGTATCTGTTAAAAACCATAAAACGAATAAAAAAGAACAGAGGAGTTAAGTATTATGCAGAGCTCAACATTTTCAGTCAAGCAAAAAGAAGAGGAAGGTGTTTTAAATCAAAGTGTTATATTGAATTATTTGTTAATTCTAACCCCCCCCCCCCCCAATTTTTCCCTCTCCTGAAAATCTGACACCAAGGGAAACAACTATATTGACCATATATCAAAATCCAATTTCCCTTGTGTCACAATTGACGTAACAATATCCATGCAATCATAAAAAAAGGGGGAAAAATAGGAGACTGAGAAGGATTGAGGATCTAGTATCAATGATTAATGACTGGGGGAGACAAACTAGTTCCTGGTGCTGAAATCAATGTCTACCAACAGGGCGACAGGGATTTTCAGGTGCGCAAACTACTTTAAGCCATCAAACAACATGGTAAGGATGAGTTTACACACCAACAGGAATAAAACCGTTTGATGTAAACAACTGTTTTGACGTGCCAGCACACAAACTGACATTACCTGAACCAAATTTTCACCTGCACTCCATCATTAACGAACATGTTAATTAACAAATCTAATTCCTGTCATCGTTGGAATGTGGAGATCACGCGGAGGATCATGTAAATTCAATACACAGTTACATAAACATGGTCAGGTACCTCACAAGATACAAGGGAGATAATGATGATCAGCTATAATTGTTCTGCATGTTTTTCTTATCTATAATAATACAACAACAGCTTCAGGGGATATTTTTGGGACCTAGGGCATATTATCTTTGTGCCATTGCATAATTAATACTGGTTATCAAAGTACCCATTATGCAAATACTAGGACCAGATGTGTGACAGAGATGTGGGGTTATAATGCTGGAAAGACAGGATTATAATTAAGCCTGAAATGGCAGATTTTCCAGACTGCCACCAATTTCCTGAGATAACAAAGGCTATGAAGTGTGATAACATAAGAGCAAGGATTCTATTTGCAATGAACCAGAAAAAAGTGCAACCAAATCTGGCACACTGTAGATCCTAATTAAAATTACTTAAAAATTGCGGATTCATAAGGTAATGAACAACACTTAAGACTGGCATGTTTTATTTCAGCATCAAAGTCTAATGTCCAAAATGGTCAATTGAAGAGAGACAAACACTGGGGGTCTTATTTGATGTGTCAATTTTCTGACTGCCTTTGGCACCACAATACAAATTTAAAATCATTTAGACAGTGCAAGTACGAACACACAAACTAACAGGGCAATTTTTATTCAAGTTGTTGAGGTCCCCATTAATCCTTATCATTTAACACCAGATTGCTGCTATACTCAATACTTTCAAGTACATTACAATACCTACATCTTCAACATCTTGACATACACAATTGAACCCTGTTGAACCCTTTTTGATCCAGTATAGTACTGTGGTATAACCCCTTCAGATCAATCATCAACGCATTCCTAGATATACCATACTTACCGGTACATATATATGCATCATGGTGACCCACCAAAGTCGCCAAAAACACACTCAAAACTCCTCTGAATTAATAGAACAGCATTAGACAGAAGTCGGCCATCAGCCTATAGGTGTCCTCTCTGATGTACCCCTGATAAATAAACTTTTCCCACCTTTCCACCCGGTTCACAGGAAGTCACATTAATGCCCATTGCCAATAATCGGGGACCTATCAGTGGGGATTTCTAGTGTTTTTATCTTTTGTTTGTTTAGTTATAATCTGATTGTCATATCTTCAGGGAGAGCTGGGACCCAAGCGTAAGAACCAGATCCCTGATCTATACAGCAGGTGCCCCCGGGGGGGGACCAGGGACATACACATCTCTTTTGTCCATTAAAGAAAATATTTGGCCACCAGAGAGAAAACCGTGATTCTTCTGGTGAGGTGTGGACTCAATCTCAACATCAATTAGGCTAACCCCATTCAATAATGTTTACCTATCTGTCAATAACTCAGTTTTCAGGGGTCATCGGTGTTTATCCTCGCCAAATGTTACATCTTCATTTGAAGTGATGTAATGGCCACTCAGTAAAAGGTGAGAAAGGCAGAAAAGCAAGTACATTATGTCTATTTATCTTTCTGGGGCTTTTCCATTTTCAATTTGCCAACATGTATGAATAGTTTCATTTATAGATAGTGCAGATTGATGACTATAACACAGTTCCTTATCTACTTTTGGGTAGATGCCAGTAACTGCTGTATAATATTTGCCTACACATGCACTCCTCCATACATATTAGTCTCCCCTACAAATTTGCTCTGCCACTGAACTCTAGGATCATGACCATTAATTTTACAAACCTTATAGAATTTCTACCAGGCAATCCAATTATAAAGAGAGGCCATTTATTTCTTGCTACATTTAAGTCTTTAATATCAGGCATGTCCTGTAGAGACTGAATCAATTCTTCTAGGAAAACATCATGGTTACAGGGATCACAATTTCATTTAATCTTGATCGATACAGCAAATCTAGTTTTGCTCACTTGCAAGAAATATCTGGAAAATTTGTCACAGTCCCCTACTTGTAAATTTATTGGCCTACTGCAAAGGCGTACTTTACCCCAATTTTAGCTAATATATCAATTTTTTCTAATAATATTAAACTCACCTTTGTAAGCATTCCACTGAAAGGGGTGAGCTTTGGGGGTCCAGCCTCACTGTCATCTGACCTATTGACCTCATGACCTTCAGGCACCGGGTGGCCATTCGTGAGATTCATTCGATATCCTCCAACCATGTCCTTCTTGATTTGAGAGGGGGACCATGTCTTCCTCCGTGATTGGCTATAATTATGATGAGTACTGTTGCTACGGTGACTGTAATACTGTTGATTGCTGCTAGGGTATGACCTCTGCATGTAGTCAGAGGCGAAGGACGTG
This sequence comes from Magallana gigas, assembly GCF_963853765.1. NCBI lineage: Eukaryota > Metazoa > Mollusca > Bivalvia > Ostreida > Ostreidae > Magallana > Magallana gigas. The sequence continues at coordinate 10,379,535 of NC_088860.1, read as the reverse complement.
ACACTACTGGTTCTTAGGGGTGGGTCTGGGGCCCCACTCCTCGCCCGTCTGCTGGGGAAGTTTATGTGTGAATAATCGTCATAGTCACTAGATTTGTACTCTTGTCCTATGGAAACATCATGTCTCGGTGACGCAAATTCGTGTTCAGAGATAGACATGTCATGAAATCCCCCATGCTGACTTCCGGCGTAAGATGCATCATGGGAAATATTTGAATAGTTTGATAGCGGAGAATAAAGATGGTTCAGGCGGGGTGAGAAGTCCCGGTCCGGAACACCCAGTTCAGAGCTGGAGTAGCTACGATTCGTCATAGCAACCATTTATATTCCACAGCTGAAAAGAGAAAAATCAAGGTTTAAAATTTTTTTGAAGGAACAATATAAAACTATCAATATTTAAAGTATTTTAACAAATAGTCTAGAAAAATAACATTCATAATATTAAACGGTAACAAAATTTACACCAGAAATGAATGAACCTGCACTCTCACGACCAAGACTCAAAATAGCCAGTAGCATTAGACGTGGTAGCCATTTACAATATGAACTTGCCATGTGTCAGAGAGATGGAGAGAAATCTAAATAACGAAGTAAGTAATGTGTGTAATGTCAACAGCACACCAATGTAGTAACAGTGTTTACACAGAGTCCAATTTAGCTTCACACATTGGATGAATTCCATACAATAACTTAAAATCCATTCCACTCTGATGCTCCAACAGTCAAAATAAAAAGTGTGTAAACTCGTCAACGATTTGGACCAAACACTTCAGCTTTTGAAATCTAACCTTTTTGGCCTCATATATCTCTATGCAGAGGAATTAACATAAATAAAGTAAATTATTTATCACTTGTATTAAAATTTATAAGTCTTGAGTTCAGTAAATTACATCTAACTTTTCCACTATTAACTACGCATTGCTCAGTCCTCTCTAAATGACATAGATAAGTTATGTTCATAGACATAACCACATTTTATAAAAATAAAGCCATAACCTTCCAGAAGCCATTATCACATCAGTGACAACACACACATAAATTTTGTACAGATGTTCCAGTGCTGACACAACAAGAAATTGTGTGAAATATTGCTGTAGCAGTAATGAGAGGGGAGCTAGCTGTGTGTAATACTGCAGACGGAATTCAGGAGCAGGGAGTCCATTAATAAGTATCAAATTGCCGTGAAAATAATCACCAGTATGCTGCAGCCTATGGGAGTGGACCCAAGGGAAAGAGAGTCCATTATGAAAATGATTACAATACACCCCACCTTGCATCACCAACCATAGAAGTGAATGTAGCAAGTCAGTCAGGGGAGGTAATGAAAACATGGATCAAAGGGAGATTACTGGTCCCCAGACAGAAATTATGTTATCATTACATAGCCTTGGTATTAGCTGGCACATCAAATGCACATGCACTGTGGAGAATTTGGTGGCACAGTTTTTTATGATTACATTACTACAAATTGTGTGCATTCAAGTAATCAGTAACAAAATATACCCTCCTGCATGAAGAAATAATGGCATTCACAAAATGTCATGCTCCAGATAAAACACAGACCTTATGGAGTAACATATGGCAATCTTTGAAGGCATGTCAACAAGGGAAGAGGATACCCCAGTTATTCAGGCAGAAGCCAACTGATACAGACAACAACACTCCATCTAAAGAAACTGCTGATCTCAAATTTAAAGTAAATTTCTTCACTTTGGACCTTTGACACATATATTTTCACTTTGATATTATATTCTACTCAAAAGACATGAACTTTCAAAAAAAAATTTTTTTTTATTAAAGTTGAAGATTGTCTTAAGCTTTTATGTTTCCAAATGTGTTATTTCATTAGGGAATGAACTCATATACAAAGTGTGCAAGATGGTACAGCTTGGACATAGGCAGATAACCGGTATATTCCAGTAGTATTTCTGCATCAGTTGAGAGCACCTGCATAATATGATTTTAAAGAGGAAAAAATCTCCAGCCATTGAATAGAGGTACACTTGAATAACATGTCAAAACCAAATCTGTTGCATATTTCTTTTACAGACATAATTGTTTCCTGCTCAGTAAAACATTTTTTTTGTTTTCTCCCTAAAATATCTCATTGCAAAATTCCCATGCCTCTCATAGCATCCCCCTGGGGTTATGGGTAATAAACAAACATGATGAAAATGTGGATTTTAAAAGGAAAAAAAAATGTTTCCTGTTCCATCCAAGTGGAAAAACATGCCACTTATTCTTTATAATGAAAAGAAAATGAACCCAGCATGAATTAATGAACTTTTGGCTAGAATGGTAGGTCACATGACCTGAACCCCTGGCAGGGGCATCTGTTAGTTGTTACCAGGGGGACTAGAGATTTAACACACCATACAACCTTGCTAGTTCTCTATAAATAAAATGAGATGGAAAACTAAGACAGAACCATTCACTTGAAATTGTTCTGAAAACATTCCAACTACTTAAATCTGAGCAACTTTTCAGCCTCCTTAAAAATTTAGTTATGAAATCACCAGCAAAGAAGAATTTAATTAAGAAATTTTAATTTATATCAATTTAAATTCTCCAAAAATTTCAGTAGCCTCCTCTGTGGATTGACTGATTAAAAAATGCAATGATTTTAAAACTTTTTAGTTGGCTTTCAACCAAATTAATAATCATGATAATAGTGGGACAAGATTTGCGAGAGCAGCACACTGAGAGGGTCTGCCAGCCTATCAGTAACAGACTCTGATAACAGAGGAAGTGAACAGGTAGTGCAGCTAGTACCTGATATACACCACCACCAAAAAATCTCCCGTTTTCTGAGAACATGTAAGAATATAGGAACCCATCGACTGATGGGCAAAAAATTAATCATTTTACTAAGTTATTGGCTATGTTACACGAAAACCACATCAAAACACAATAGGAAGTCGCTGCAGAACAAAAACATCTATGTGTGTCGGAAGCTATAATTATATCTAATGGTGATCCAATTACCTGCAATGAATTATTTGGTGGACCATCAAACTGGTACCTGATCTTGATGGATTTAGCAGTACCAGTCTACATTTACATCCAACTGACATTCCTACAGATTTATCTGGCTAACACCAACAGATTCCCTTTCAATGTGATAAATTGAGCAGGTGAAACACTACACCTAAAAAAGTGAAACAAGTGCAAATGTTTTCTGTTATCCAAAATTAGATGTAGATCTTCCCACTTCTGTTAATTTTTTCATCCCCTATATTCAAAATCAGGAAACCATGAAGAGAGAAGAAGGCCTGGCCTGTTATTACAACACACGGATATTCGATAATCACACAGATCGCTGTCCTCACAACTCTGAGGCTGCTCATTAACCGAATCACCTACAAGGTCCTCAAGATTAGGAAAAGTACGGAGAGAAAAAAATCAAAAGGCGGGGCCAAGAACAGCAGACGGTGATCAATCTACAAAGGAAGGTAGCCTGGAGCTATTGTACTCTGAAGGAGAATTTCACAGACAAATTGGTTTCATATTGTACCAGTTCAGAGAAAACAAGAATTAAAATATGGGAAAACATTTCACAAATTACATGTAATAAGGTTTCTTTGCCAGGGCTTTCCCTTATATTTTTGCTCTCAGTTGAAAAATGGAAATCTTTTTTAGAAGCCTTAATGAACATTATCTATCCTTACAATAATCCTTTTCTTACTCAGAAACATCAGTTCACTGGAATAGCTTAATGGAGCTTCAAATTTATTCTTTAGAATAACAAGTCAGATAATTTTTCATTATTCAATGAATGACTTTGCACTAGCATGTAACAAACTATATTTCAATATAAACATAAGTTTCTTCATCACAAATGACTATTTCTCTTTACTTATGAAAACAATTGATAGCATGTTAAACAACCAATAACCAATTCTTCTGAGCTAATAATGCCAAATGCATACATTATTTCTTCAAATAATTGCCCTTAATATTAATAAATGTACATTTATACTTTTGGTGCATTGAAAACCAAGAACTGATTTGCACTTACTTGTAAGAGAATTTGAGAGCCATTTAATGACAATCTCCTTGCCTTATCAACCCATATCAATAATATTCAATTTTCCCTAGAATTTCCTCCCACTTGCAAATGACAAATATCTACGGTGAGATTTCAGTGCCCGGGTATGCAGTCTCGCGATAGAGACACTTCAGTCCCGCTTAAGAAAAGCATTTTGACAACTCATTAAAGGAAAGCTTCACCTTGCCCATTGAGAAGTTGATGGAATGTAACACTATAACCTGAATGTATTGATTTTAACAATCATCGGATGGGCTAGAAAATTAAAGGTTTAAACATGTCAAAAAGATAAAAAGCAATACATAGCTAATATTCCAAAACATGCAATAGAATATCAAGGGGCTGATACTATAGACAACCTATCCAGCCAGATTTCATTCTTTCACTTGGAAATCAAGAAAATTAGATCTATATCACTGGTTTTGATTAAGACAATGTTCAAGTCTTATTGGTTCTATGAGGTTGTTTGGCCACCAGAAAAAGAGGTGACAAAAAGAATTGTCAAGATTGACACAAAGATTGAATGCAACATGCACTGCATTTAAATGCAAGGTCTTGATAAGTTGTTACAGTAAAATCACCATAGCCAAATTGTTTGTTTTTATCACATTTACTGAACCCTAGTCTAGCCATGCAACTTTCCATGTGTGAAAAAATAACCTACCCATTCATGAAAATGCCAAAATTTGAACCATGAACCATATAATCACACAACAGATCGATTTTCTGTATCAATCCAAACATGCAAACATATTAGAACACATGCCTCCTGGCTTTGGTGTCCATTGTCTACTGAATGCAGAAGCCACTGCTTCTCCCCACACTCACACAAAGAAGCACAGGAACTAAATTTTCTGATAAAATCTGACATTTCTTCCCTCCTGCATATCAAGAGTTTTCATGATCCCTGCTTGACATGCACCTCCCACAATTTGGAATATTCCAAAGATAAACACAGGATATTTACCCACGGTGCCAGAACACTGGAACGGTTCACTTTTAGAAAAGAGGTTGTAGACAAATTTTACTTTCTTCCTTTTTTTTCTCTGCCAAAAGAGACATGAGAACAATGCTTGTCTGTGATTGTGGTTTTTCCCCTGAATGTATGAGAACCAAGAGTGCAATCCCTCCCTAGGTATTGACAGTAAAGGTGCCTGGGTGCCTTTAATTATCCTATCAAAGTGTGGCCATTAAAATTTTAAGATGACAGAATGTAGTCTTAACATAGGATGCTGATATTGTTATTTAATGGCCAACGGATGGGTAATAAAAATACATGTCTGGAACAACAACAGCAAAAGGAAAAAAATTAGGCGAAGAATTTGTAAATTAACCAGAACATGATGTCAATGCACGCCAGAAACTGTCTCTGACTTAAAACCGCACAGTGACACACTCTTTGATACGAAAACATCCGCAGATTAATAATATTACCATCCAGCGTAGTCTACGAGTCCTGGCTTTCTTTTTTATCTTAGAGTCAATTAAAATGCATAACCATACGAAAGGTAATAAACAGAAAAAAAACTTGCACAACAATGAGAAACATCTTACATCTTTAACATTGCGCCTACCTCATAAATTTGAGATAGAAGATCTTAATGGATTCCACACTTCTTTTTACTTGTCACTCCATTAAAGGGAAGAGTCCATGATTAATTAGATCGGATTTAATGATGTCATGCTAAATTTAACATTTCACAATCTTTGAAAACCTTGTGATTTAAACTTAGGTAACTGTCCCACACATGCATTTTCAGCTTAAAAAGGGGGTAAAAAAAGTCTTAAAATGTCAATATACCATACCTGGCGTCTTTAATACATCTCAAAGGAATGGCTTTTAGAATTTTTTTTCACAACACCTGAATGCTTGAACAAGGTGATTTTGCAGGGGGACAAGAGAAAGAAGTAATCCTGGGTGACACCAAAAAAAGTATTCAGTTTCCACGGCAACTTATCAGGTGTGATTCCCAGGTGTTCATCTAATTCTCCAGATGGATCCTCAGTCTTCTCCGATTTCTGGGGTGTTAGAGGTATCAGCCTCTACTCAACGATCTCATTCTCTCCGAAATTGAAATCAAAGCCAAAGTCAAAAGATCTCCATGCACACAAAAGAGATACTTAATATGTATATCATCCATGGCTTAAGATAAATGGTTTTTTTTTCCTTTAATGCGCCAGACTATCTTTGGGTTAAAATTCCTTAGTAGTCTTCTTGAAAGCTACTTGACTGTCAAAACTTTCAAGGACTTTAAAAGTAGGACATCTGTAGATCTATGAAAATTAAAAATACATGTATCTCCTTTTAAAGAAAAGAATATATCAAACACACTTTAAATGGCCTAGAATTCCCACTGATAATTTTCTGAAGAAAATAGTTCTATTCCTCACATGTTCCCACACTTGAATTTCTCAATCAGAGCAATTTAAAAAAACTCATGGCTGTCCAGAAATAAATCTACTCTAGATATAACATATACAATACAAATGTCTGATAACAGTCCTCTCTGATGAAAAATTCTATAAACCTGGGCAAGGGTGTCAAAATAAACAAGAGTTAAGGACCCTGCTGAGCCTAATCTTCCACAGTATAATCCACAGTAATCCCTTGTAAGCGTCTAGTCTGATAGGCAAGTCTGGCCGCAGATGATTAGGACAATGGTGAAATCATGACCCGCGACAATGCACCATGGATCAAACGATTCCCTTGTCAATCAAACGCTAGGCCCTCACTGGACAGCGGACATCATTAAATGGCGATAAATTTAAAAAATACCCATTCAATTGATATGGCTGTGTTATTTTGCCTCTGCATGCCTTAAAATATCCTGAATTGGAATTGGGGGATAAAAGAGAAGAGATTTCTTTCTCTTTTTTTTACCTTGGAAACACAGGTGAACAAGATGAAAATAGATTTAATATAAAGGTGTAACGATAAAAAGGCAGCAAGTGACAAAAGATGGGAATCCCTCAACTGCATGAAAAGGTGATAGATAGTCAAATAATGCTGAGAGAAACAAGTTAGTTTGACACTATTCCTTGTGCTGAGATGATAAATATTTAATGCAAACACAGTCTGGTAAACATTCTCTTTTGTCCACTTTGATATTGAAATCCTTGGCAACTATAATCAACTGTTAATACATTTCCTCCCATGTTATTTTGCCTCTCAAAGCACCTGAATCCCTTTTTGAAGTTTAATAAACTAATTCTTTACACAAGTAATAAATAAATGTTAGCTAGCTAAACACAGGACTATAATTTACCAAATCAAATACAAAGCCCAAGTTCTACAAAGTGTATTTACTGATATTTTCACAAGGTTTTCAAAAGTTTGTGCAAAGAATTATGGTTTAGGTACAATATTTTGATAGGTAACAAGATTTCAATAAACGCTTTTAGAACAGGTTCAACAAATTGAAAATCAAATGTGACCCTACCGTTCATCACTTCAATATCTTATTTCATATTCGTTAAGAAACATTAATCTGGTTGTACATGTACTTTCAAAACCCATAAATTTTGGAATATATATCTAAAGGGTAATCAAGCTTTATTACACGTTTTTTAAAATTGAAGACAGATTTAGATCAAATGATACTAATAGAGAATTACTATAATGTTTCTCAAAAAAAAATTCTCCTTTTACTTTGTATCAGAGGGTTTTATCTTAACATTTTAACACAATAAAGTATCTCGATAATTCTTCAACAGAGATGAATTTTAATTAATGATATGCATGTCATCAAAGTAATGCCTGGTACAGGTTCTATAAGAACAGATGCTAGGATGTTTGCTCTGTATCCCTTCACATTTAGATATAGATATCACCCCTAGCCACATATGCTTCGTTGCATTAGTCAATGGCCGTAACATAAGTTCTGCTGTACCAACATTACAAAAAAATATAAATCATACAGCAAAAAAACACAATCCCTAGACATTAAGCTAATGGATTCCTCTCATCTTTAACAGTCAAACATGTTGTGTAATCAGGGAATGGGGCCCAAGTCTCGGGCCTTTAAGGCTAGATCAAAGAGTCTAACAGAGAATGAATAGTAAAAGTGCTTCCTTAATCAGTCCATTCAACAAGATCGTACACGGGCTATATACCCTGATGTTTGCTCTGTGGATTTTATAGCCAGCCCTTCATGAATTAGTAAATCAGCCGACATTTTAATCGGTAATTAAAATTTAAAATACACAAATCCGGTGCAAGTCATCTCATAGAACCGAAAACTCAACCGTATTGTCCAGAACCAACACAGCCGTGTACGGTTTACGTAGACCGTGTCAATCGAGGCTAAAGGTTTAATTAAATTCTGTTGACTCTCTTTCTCAACTGAAATAAAGCTGGGAGGAATTTCATTTATGATTTACATATATAGGCCCCAGCATCAAAAGCTTGACAATATGGACGATCTGATTACCAACACAAGTACAAATGTATTAGCAAATTTAGCATATTACTTCAAACACGCTCCTTTGAAACATTCTTTTCATCAATAATCCATATACCACCTCCTTTAATTAGAAAACGCAATGGTTTCATTGTGTTGTAGATTGGATTTTTTCTTATTATGCCACATGCTTTACAAAAATAAACAAGCTTGAATATCTATAATTAAAGGGGTCCTCATCTTAACGAATTAGTATGCTAGTGAAGCATCATATAACCTGTCAATCTCAATGGATGAGATAAAGAGCTGACTTCATTTGAGCCATAAAAGAAACTACAAGAGTATAGTGATAACGAATTATAGTTAATACCATATGCTATATTATTGTTCCAACATCTTTTTATTACTGGTAAGTGATGTTGATAAGGCTTTGAGCATCTCAAGTTGTATGATATAAAAAGTTTTGTGAGTTCATTAAAAATAAAAATGAAATTACCGAAGGTATCTAGTAATCTTCATATAAAGATTAACTGTAACTTCACTTTTTCTAAAATCCTTTATCACTGTTGTCTACATAGGAAAAAAAATTAATATCCTCATAAGGCTTGTATTAAAGGCTCTTAACTAATTCAATATCATTTTATACTGTATTGCTCAATCCTGAAAACATGTTTCATTACAGCACTATCTCTGACGTCAACTCCCTATAATTTTCCCCCCTATTCAAGGGACACAACCTTAGGCAGGATGAAGGGGACCACCTATGAACAAAATTACAAAAGCTTTCAACATGAACCTGGAAAAAAAATGAAACTTCAAAAAGTCACAACCCTTAGACCCACTAATCTCCTTCTATAACCATTAGATTATTTAAACACTTGAATCTAAAGTTACACGGCTATTGACTTGCCGGTGGGACTTGGAGACAGTTGTCAAATGTAACACTGCGTCATTAGAAGCATGGGTAAAAATCCACATCCTTTATTGTTAAGCCATACCTGGTCATTCCCCTCCCTATCTCTTTTGTCATGCTTCTGATTATTAATGTAAATGTCTTTTTCATTCATTTTTACCCTATTAGTGGCAAAATCATTTTCTCGTTGTTTTGTACATATATTTACATTTTTATTATGGCAGCCTTATCAGTGGTCATTACCTCTGAACTAACATTGGCTAATATAACAATGCATGGCTGACAGAAATTGATTCTCTCACTCTTTTTTTCCATACCATTTTTTTCTTAAAAAAAGGAACGAGCATTGTTGGAATGAGAGGAAAAGTTATTTCTTGGCAAGTTAATGTCTGCTGCAATAAATTCAGGAATTCTCCCCCATTACAGAGAGCGTAATTGTATTTCTGATAAAAATAAACTCGTCATAAACTAAATGAAAACCCAAATCTGCTCACCTTCGAAAGCGAAATTTTTTTAGCATCCCAGAAAAATTGTACAGCCATCTTTGAGCAGCCCTTCGAAAGTAATTACCAAACTTTTACCCATCCTGCTCTAGTCATTATAGCCAGTAATTTGTTTCCATGACAAATCTGCAGTTTTCGATGCAGGAGGCAAAATGCTAAGATTATGATGCATATCACAGAGATCTGTATCAAAAAACAGATGGTAGATACGGTTGAGGTGGGTTTACATTCTACAAACAAACACACAGGCAATGTTGAACCTGCATCCTGACCCCGTCATCACTCAGCTGCTGATGGTGGGTGATAAATTAATGCAGACCCGTCAGGCGTTGGAGTGATAGTGTGAACCAGCTATAATGAGCAGAACTTCGCTACTGTGATTGTCTAACTAGATTAACTAGACATACACAGTGAAAGAGACAATCACAGCAAGACTGAGACAAAATTAACCATATGTTGCTCACTAGGGACATTAAAATGGGAGGGGTGGGGGGGGGGGTCATTGAAGAATAAGTACATGCACTAGTACTCAGTCTGTACCATTTATGATAATAGGATCAAGTAGATAAAAGGTTTCTATAAATTTTGGAAAGTCATTGACTGAGATTGGTTTCTAATCATTTTTTCTTCTTTTTTTTTCACCTATTACATAAAGATCTGTAAACTTGTTATACTGATAAACTACATGTTTCACAGTTTTGAAAATATATCAAACAAATAATTGTTCAGTTGGTATATGACAGATGTACACAAAATTTGAAACCACAAACACCACATACAGGTGTACTTGGAAACTTCTGAACAAAAATCTTAATATTGGTGGAAAGTTCATATGGGTATCAAATTATGATAAAAGAATTTCCTATTACTGAGTAAATGAGTTTTTCAACAGTGTTTACAACAAACAACATCTACAGTGTAGAAGATATATGAGCCTAGGAAGAGAGTTTTTACATAGAATTCTTGTCTCTAAGCCAAAAAAAAACAAACTACAGATGTATGAGAATGAAGGTGATGATGGCAATATCATTGATTCATTAAATAAATACATTTGAGTAACTTTGTTGCAAAAAAATTGTACAAAGCAATAATTACGGTATGTCCAACAAATTCCTTCATTAAAATTGATTTCTTCATCAATAGTGGATAATTCATAATGAATCTGCATTTCTTAACCCCCCCCCCCCCTCCCCCCCCCCTTCCCATCACTCTTTGTGCTTGCAGTAAATGACAGATGATTTATTACCTGTAAAGACTGACAAGCACAAGTGATTCCTTTTTGTCAATCATTACATTTGAATAGCTGTCAGGAATGCACCATGAATCACAACTTATATTACTTTTGCAGTCGCAGATCTTAAATGCCATATTATGGTCTATGAGATAATATTTTTAAAATATTAAGTTGTGTTTATATAATCTTTTAATATAAAATTTCTGGGGGGAAAATGTACTGTTACAACTATTTCCATTAACTCTTTTTAAAATAGCATCATTCAAACAGTTAAAAAGATCCCCTAAAAAGTGTAAGATCTTTAAATGATGTAGATATTTGAATACACTTTCCATCTTTCATTTTCTTTCTCTTAGCAACAGAATTGGTCCTTACCTGGTCGAGGGAAATTCACCAACGTCTGCCATTCATGTTCGATAAAAAGCTGCCAACTCCCAAGTTAAACTCCTAAACAAAAAATGTTGGACATGAGAGAAGCCAAGAAAAGAGAAACATAATATCGCACATAAAAGAAGGCTTTGAAAGCACCCAATGTGACACCCACATCATGAAAGAAGGCAACACACATCAGGAATTAAAAGCTACATATAGACTATGAAATGTATATGTAAATATCCAGTGACTGCCAACTTGCCAAAAAAAACTATAAATGGAATCATTTACAGGCTTCCGAGATCTCTGAGGAGATAAGTGTGCACTGTTCAAACGATGCTTAATTTAGGGGGAAAAGAGGGCCACCGAACTGGTTGTTCAGAGATTTCTCGTTGAGAAGACATGTCACATTCCAATTACAAAATCATCACACATCTTTATCATTACGGACAGAGACAAGGGGGGTTTACATTCACCTGTGATTTTAAATTGCAGGTGTCTGACTTGAAGCCGAGATCCTATGTTTTCCTGATAGACATGTATCATTCGTCTTAAAAAGCCACATCGACTCCTTATAAATAAAATTCAAAAGAGGGAAATTATGTGCAGCACTTTTAAAAATCTATAAAAGGCTGGTATTAAAAAAGATTAAATCTGTGCACATGCAATACTCACAGTTTTACAAATACTCTTGTGGTTTTCGATACATCTTTGTGTTTAATCAGTTCTATTTCCACATCCACCCTTCAAATGTAACACTACAAGTGTCCAATGCTTTACAGATTCATGTCCTGCAGGCCAGTTGCGTGGTTGACCGCACATGTACCTGGTCGTAGCACGGGACCTTTATTGTGGCAGCAAGGGTAGAGAGTAGGGCCTTCTGGCAGAATTGTCGCCTATCAATACACAAGACTATCTGTCAAAAATGAAAAAATTGTCAATATCCTCTCAAGTGCTTATCAAATCTGTGTTCAAACCCACACCTAAAGGGAAACTTTGGGTCGGCTGATCAGATCGGGGGCCTGCCAACTGTTCAGGTTTCAGAGACTAAGTGAGCATAAAATTGCTGAAATTATCTCCGATAGCTCGAATCTATAGTGAAGGTTGGATTTCACACATGAGCAAACTGCAGAGAGAAGTTGGATATCAAAGGCAAAATGCTGCATTTTAACCCTAAAAGTACACTCAATCCATCTTTTACAATGCCGTTTCATATTCAAATAACTAAAGGCTCCCAGACACTCGAATTTTGATTTTTAATTCACAACTCTTCATCTAAAGTCATAAATACGTCAGTCTAAATCCTTCCATTTTAAAAAAATTAGAATGGATTAGAGTTTTTTTTTTTACTTTATTAGGTACGTACTGCATTCATTTTAATAAGAAAATTTCAAAAAGTAATGAACCAAGAAAGAATCTGTAAGGACTAAAACTGATTTATGGCCATTTATATAAAAAAAAATCATCATATACATCAACTGAAGTTAATCTTTTTATATACCTCTGACTTGATTTACTCATATACAAGTAAATATTGACACCATGCAGAGACAACGACAACATCAATATCATCAAGAATGAGTAAATAATAAAGGAAAACGGTTGCTAACTCTCACTCCCTTAATATATATATAAATATAACTACATGTATATGATGACTGTTTCATTCTTTAAAGTAATGATGCATGGTGGGGAAAATATCAACAGAGGAAATTATCAATAAAAACCTATTAACATGTATTCAAGATTCAAACCTGACTGGACCATCAACTGTTAATAATTCCGGCTAATACCGTTAATTAAATTTCCAAATGCTTTCCTTGAGTCACTAGTAACATGCCTATTTTCCTATTTATGGAATCCTTTAACTTCAATTTTTATACAAATCTGATAATTAAAGCAATATCAATATGGAAATGATTCATTATTTGTACAAAAACAACTTTTCAAAACTCTTCAACGTGATCAAACCATATATGTAGAGCGCTATCATTGATTCATCCCTTGGTTCTGACAAAGCGGCCTTATTCCGATGATTTGTTGCTCCTAATTACTTTACATGTACTGTGGTGAATGCATTTATTCATTTAATACGCAGGATATTACAATCTAAATAATTAAAGAAAATTGTTAGAAAATGAAAGACATTTATGTGTCAGTTGTGAACTGTCAAGATGAGATACATAATATACATGTATATATTTACATAATGCTGGCATTAAATCAAATGTTACAAAAGAACATGGTACACATTTATCATGATTCATAAGTTTGCATTTCCTACTTAACATCACAATATCTTCTTCATTTAAGAGTTAGAGTATATCTATTTCAATGATAATTCAATCATTCCTGCACTGCAATGAGTGCAATATGATTGTCGTTAGTGCAAACTCATAAAAAAATTTTTAACTCTCCACCTGCATAGGTTTTAAAGATTTAATCTTACAAATTCTTATTTACCAATACTTGCAGGCATAGAGTGAAATATGCATATAGTTTTTCCATTTAAGGGAAAATGCAACAGACCTAGTAGCTTAATTAAAGGTATCAAACATTAACAAGATTGATGAATCATTTAAATAAACAAAATTGACACCAGACAGATAATATTACAAACGAATATTCAAATCACATGCATTTCTTTTGAATGATCATTTTTAGAATATTTTGAAATAAAAATTCCCTTAAATTTTTTCTCCCCAAAATTCGGTAAATCAGAGTACACAAAAATACAGTGATCAATACAGAAATAAAACAATTCAAAACTGAGGGCACATGCACTTTTTTCTGTCCTTTTTGTTAAAATAGCTAAATTTGATCCTGTTTCAACTGCTAACAAATTGATTTTTTTTGGCTCTTTTGAAACAAATGAAAGAAAATATGCAGAGACCTGGTACAGCAGGATCAGTTTCCTTTGATCTCTCTTCACTCTTATTGCGACTTGATTGACAAGACATTGGCAGAGTTCTGGCCACACAGTTACCAGATGACCTGGGCACTAGTCATGTCACAGAGTGCAAACCATAATTGTCACTGCAATGTAAAGACTATAGTTATCTAGGTAAATTATGTCAATGAGGGATTTTATAGGATGCCATGTTCTGATCCCTGACCTTTGAACAATTTGTCAACCTAACGGGGATTTGACAATTACCTGTTACACATTAAACAGATTTTTGAAATAATATTCTGTGGAGAGTGAAAACAGGAAAAACCTTTAGAAAGAAGAAAAACAACTTCCATCTAGACTGAATAGTGAATTTCAATATAGCTGAATTTCAATAAATGTTAAAAAAAAAAAAATCAACATCTATATATACTCCATTTATTAGTTTTGAAAAACCAGCATTTAATTGAGACACCTGTATTCCTCATTGTAAAACTGATTTGCTGTGACTGAATGTCATGACCATGCAAGCCTTTTATACATTGTAAAGACTCTTACATTTACTTCATACATTTATCATAATAACTTAGTTCAATACGTTAACTAACTACCATTACTATATTGGTATAAACTTAAAGTCATGAACATAAATAACATAACATGTAAAACTAACAAATTAATAATATTGGTATACTAAACATGAGGTAAACACGATCCAAAATACTGCAGAATACTGTGGAATCATTAATTTCGTGGGACCCAATTTTCGCGGATTGCTTAAATTTAACAGGTTCTTGTGGACCTTATTTCGTGCATTCTCTTATACCTATAACAGGAAATATGTTTTTATTACTCTAATTTATTAATTCGTGGAGGATGTTAATTCGTGGATTAGAGGTACCCACGAATTCCACGAAAAATTGAGCCACCATGAAATTTAATGATTCCTTAGTATATTCAAAACATTCTTAGTTATAATATTGTGAAATCTGAAAATTCTAGAATGGTAAAAGTATTTTGATTTTTGAGTTTGTGTTCTTTTTATTCATATTAATTTTGACAGGCTTCTCATACCACCTTGATCAATGATACAAGAGAGATAACCCTTGGCCAGTAAAGAAACTTCTACCACCACAATGTCGCTGGGGGTCAACAGCATAAGAATCCAGATTTTCCCCAAGAGCTACAGATCAGCAGCAAACACCTTGAGTAGCACAACAAATATCAAGCTACCAAACACATAAAGATCGAGAAAAACAATAAGTAAGAATACCAGGCAATATACCATGTTCTATTTAAGGTATTCAATGTATAATGAAGGGCTATTGAACAATTTTGAATAATTTTAAACTAGTTAAATATGTATTGCTAGATAACTATGAAAGTGAAATGAACCAAATTCACATGACAGACAACATATAAGGAGCTGGTCATTTTGGACTTTAATTTTTTTTTAAAGAGTTATCTCCCTTGATGAAAAAAAAGAGAAAATTTTAATTTCGTCAAAATATCTGCGGAAAATGATTCATTTTATTTCGTAATTCGATAAAAAGAAACTTTATGCATCTATTTACCAAGAGAGTGTAACGAATTTCAAGTGACTTTTTACAATATCTTTATAAAACATACGTTGCCCATAGACTTCAATGCAAAATTTAAAGTGTAATTAGTTGGACCATAATCAAAATTTTGAAAATTCCTTTGGTGTAGTATTTTTATTTGATAACACCTTCAAAATGATATAATGAATAAGATTATCGGACCATTCATTTATAAGGTACAAAATGGGGTCGTTATACATCGAATACCTTAAGGAGGCTGATTTGGGTTTTTTTGCGTAAAAACTACAATAGCAAAACTCTTTATATTTTAACCATATGTTAGCTACATCAACTCTAGTCTATCTGCGAAGGTTAAAAAAAATCGAGCGTTTGGTTCTTTTTAGGGGTGATCTCAAAATACAGGTACATTTACTATAGGAATATAAAAGGAAATTTTAATTTTCCACAATTCAAAGCAGATTAAAAGTACTACAATAGCTTTTATCTTAAATTGTAATATGTGATTACTAATACAATTTTCTATACCTTATATGTTAAAAAAAATAAATTCTATCGTCTGGTTTTCGTGGGGGTCATCTCAAAATACGAAAATGCACCACATTTTGCTATATACCATATGGTATTTCGAACATTACAAATGTTGACTGGTATATGGATTCATTCAAAAATTAATAAAAATACCTCCGAGGATAGCATTATTCTGTGTATAGATTTTCAACCGCATACAACTGATATTTTTTCTTTTATCTTACTTCTTATAACCCACTCCTACAAAGCTTTATTTTATCATAACTTCACAAATGCAGAAAGGCAGCGCTCACCTATTGTACAATGGAAAAAATCATTTAAAAAATAAGATTATATTTTCCATAAAAAATCTAAAAAATTTTATCGGTATTTTGTTTAATATGTTTAATTGTATAAACAATATCAAAAAAACTTCATGAAAAGTATATATACACTTTATTTTACTAGAATGCGCAAAAACATGCGCAATGAAAACTAAAGTCAGCCCCATTAAGGTTGTATGGAACACTTCCATATAGTAACATTATGACTTCTGAAATAAACAATAAAATCAAGCATGATTCTATAAACTTTTTTTCCCCCCAAAATTGTTACCGGGTACTTTACAGCATAGCACAATGGGTTAGAGTTTGAATGATCAGAATCCCACTGGGGCTTTTACAATTTTCACCTTTCTACAAATTTTAAAACATAATTTTTTGTCAAATCACTTGAAATGTTGTAAAATTTTACAATTGAAAAAGTATTTTGATTATAATGTACTTTTATCCAAATAATTATCAATAGATGTCCCATACCACCTCAAGAGATGGTTTCTACAACAACAGCTATGATGTCATTAATAAATTTCCCAGTCAGTCTACCTACAAACTGATTAATGCTTCCCTAGGATACTGACACTGAAGAGACATATGTGTGCATGCAAGAAGGGGAAAGACCTGTATATCCCAGGCCTCCAATATCTGTCTTTATTTACAACATAACTTATTGTTTGTTATGTAAGCAGGGCTCATATTATGTTTTGTTTACTTAATTTCTCTAATGGGTAATCATTTTATTGAAATGAAATTAATTTTTACCTGCAAGTTATATGAGGACCCAATTATTAACACTTTCTTTAGTCTTTATCACATGTCATTTTGTAGATCTTCTAACAGCCTGAAACTTGTTTACATAACATATAGTTGAGGGATCTGTATCTTAATTGATACATATATAATTACGGAATACATATATGTATTCAGACTTTGGTTAACCACTAGCAATACTTAATTATTCATGCATTGTAAACATCAAAGTGTAACAGTCGGACAGATTCAAATCAAATACCGGTGCCAGATAGCTCAGTTGAAAGAGCACCTGACTAGAGATTTAGGGGCCCTTGTTCGAATCCCAGTCTGGTCTGTCATTTTTTCCCTATTCCACTACAATTGGTGCCCAACCAAGTTAACCTCTCCCATGGGATAAACCCTGGGGATGATGATCTTCAAGGGCAAAATTCAATTAATGGGGGAGGAAATTGTGACAGTCAGGCCAGTTTGAATACTGGCCCCAGATAGCTTACCAGATAGCGTAATTAAAAAAGCACCTCAATAGAAATTGAGGGGGATTCCATTCACATTCTGGTCTGACATTATTTTTAGCATCCCACTATAAAAGTAATAAAAAATTTTCATTCCTTTTTCAGCTACTTTCTTCAATGGATTAGAGTGGGTGACATTTTTCAAATGGCACACTTCAGAACATTGTTTGTTAATAAGTGGCAGAGGATGGGGAGGGATGACAGATGATACTTATTAATAAATAATGCTGTAAGATAACACGTGAAAGTTACAACACGTTTCCCAGCTCCTATTTATTAACTGGTACTTTTCAATGGTGAACCATAACAAGAGATATTTGTCATATCATACAAGTCCCTTCTACATGTATCACCATTCAATTACTGTTGAAGACCACTTTGCAAAGTTGTTACCAAACTGTATTCAGTGTAAGTATTTGAAAACGCATCAAAAATACATTTATCACTCAGGTATGGTTACTTGTACTTTTGATGTACACATGTAACTTGCAGAGATCTTCATATGATATCAAACAGGTTGGGATCAATCTCCCAAATAGGATATGCATGTATAGTCTGTCCCATAAGTTATACTGTAGAAGCAGAAATATTCGTTGAGGATTTCATTTTGTTATTTTCGTTGGCAGTATAAATCAACGAAATTAAATTCATGACGAATTTTCAATCTGAGTGTTAATGATTACAAAGAGAATATGATATGACGAAATCAAATGCCAATGAAATTTTATTTGGTTTACAAACAACAAAATTTTGACCAATGAAAATATATGCGCCTACAGTATATTCAGTACTTTTGAATACTTTAATAAAAATACAAATACCTGTGAAGTGCAATTGATAGATGATAGGGAAAATATCCAAGATAGTTTTCCCTTTTCTCCATATAGACTGATTTCTTACTGAGATTTATTGCTAGCACTCTCGCTCGAGCGCTAGCAGCTACATTGATCAGTCTGTATTTCTGGAATATGCATGCTCGACTTCACATTTGGGCATTCTGGGAAAACTACCGTAATAATAGACTGTTAGAGGACAATTTAAAAAAAAAAAAGATATGATCCAGACTTCGATGTTTCCTAATTTTAATGTCTAACCTTCACATAAATATACAAAAAAACTTAGGTCTTAGAATCCCAAGATGGTAGAGATCACCTGCATGGTAAACTCTATGTTTCCTTACACTTACACCACCTTTCTTGATAATTCACGCAAGCTCAAACAAAACAAAAAAAACAGAAATTTTCAGAGCATGTCTGAACGACAAGATGTGATTGATACAATGCAGTACCACACTGATATGATTTTTCATTTTCCCTTTTTTGACGGAAAAGCCCAATTGATATAATCCAGAAACGACATTCAAGAGGGAAAATATGATGGTCGAGGCACAAACAAATATAACTTCTCAATTTGGCTTGAGTCAATCATATGGGGAAATGAGATTCATGCAAGAAATTGCTTCAGATGCCAACATAGCAAGATTTAATTTTTTGTTTATATATTCACCTTAAATCATTGCTCAATCACGCCTATTTTAAGTTTGCACCAGCTGTATGGATTTATCTGGAGTCAATATAGTTAACTAAAAAATTCTGAGTAAATGACGATTCTTAAAAGATTCGCACTGAATGTTTCAGATTTTATTACTAATATGGCAACCATGAACTACAAATTTTCAAATACAATGTTAAATGGTAGTGATTTTGTTGCAAAAACAATAAAAATGGTAAAATAGGACTACAAAGGAGCAGTGATGTATATATACATCCCTGAAAAGAGCAACAATTGAGGTATTTCAGACCAATTATATGAAAAATCTTGGCGATCGAGATACAATGCAATATATATTTTTTTTATTTGCTACGAAGCAAATATATTGGACAAATTCTATTGTTAATCCAGGTGGGTCCATATAACATCTATCATTTTAACGAAGAACGCTCTTTCTATAACTCACGATTTTTTTTTTTAAATAAGCTTGTAATGGGGAATGTTGACAGCATTTCTCCATGCGGAAGTCTCTTGGAATACCTCCCACAATTTTTCAACGTTATCACCCTGGTCTGTTGCAATACAAAATCCCAGTTGACATAACAATTTCTGGCCGTGTATTGAAACCTGATAAGCTAAAGGGGAGGTTCAAAGGAGAAATCTTTGAAAATTTTCATACCACTACAGTCCAATAACCTGTTTCAATCAAGCGATCGAGTATCAGTGGATATTAGAATGAAACCTTCTTCTTTTCCAAAATCCCCATCAAACTGGAAGTGAATGTTGAGACATAAACGTCATTCGTACCGATGAAACTAGAAAATTCCGGATTTACATTGTCAGGATTATTCTGTAGGTCTAAAATCTAAAAATCGGCAATATATATGCACATGCAGAGATGTAAAAAAGAATAGAAAATACCAATTCATTTGCCAGTAAGATGACAGGCTCAGACCGAAAACCAAAAATTAATTTTTCTCATAATCTCTCGGCAATTTTATAGTTAAATTATTTTACCCCCCCCCAAAAAAAAATAACGAGTATTTACATCCTTTGAATCTCAGCATAATTTCGACTTGGAACTGACGCCTTCATTACTGAAAAACCTTCACAGGTGAATGGATGTTATACTCTGTCCCGAGTTTTTGCTTCCACCAATTTTCGCTTGATATTTTAATAATAATAATTACCTTAATTTGTGCCTAAACTATGTTCATCCACTAATATGAAAAATGTCCATATTATCTGTTTTGAAAAGCCTCCTCTACAGCTTCAGGTTTCAATACACATCCCATAATAGAAAGTCTACGGGGATTTTGCATTGCATCAGCCTTTAATAATGAAGCCCGGATTATAACGTTGAAAAATTGCGCGAGGCGTCCCGAGTACTTCCGAATGGAGAAAAAATGTAAACATTTCCCATTTCAAATCTCCGTAAGAAATCTGTTTTCATTCCTGTGAACTTTTATGAGTGAAAAAGGTAAATTTGTTAATGGAGACATCTTGGATATTTTCCATTTCATTGATTTCAACTGCAGCTCTTTCACAGGTATGTGTATTTTTATTAAAAATCATCAAAAAGTAATTTGGGACATACTATAGTTATATAAATGCAGTCTGATAAGTAATTTCTGTATATTATCCCTCTTGGGTCCATTTTATAGCAACGTAAAGTACTGTATGTGTCATCAGAAATGAAGTTTTAAAAATTTTACATGACAACATTAGAAATATATTAATTACGTTCACACACACGATAAGATTCAGCAGTATCCTCTTATTCTATTGAGCTTCGGTGTATTTTTTGGGATAATTACTGATTATACTCTACGAATTTTGTCAGTTTTCTTAAATGCAAAAGCCTAAGAGATATGTAGATCTGCCCACAGCTGAGAACTTACGTAACGGGGAGAGGGTTACGAATCAAATGACGTAAACAAGCATGTGCGGAAATGTCAAACTCTATAGAATATTAAACAAAAATGAACTTTAAACAAACGAGACCCTTCATCGGACCACCCTACGAAAGGGTTTTTGAATTCGCGTCTGATCAGATATAAATCCGTGTAAGCAGTGTGGTCCGTGTAGAAGGAAATATTCACGTATTCTTGATTTAACAATTGTCAGAAAACCAATGCTCGGACACGGCCCCTTATATACCACATAAAAGGCTTTTTAATGTACCTTTAATATTGTCGATAAAACAATAAATATTTACATCTACCAAGTATGATTCTTTTTATTTTGTTTACGTAAACTTTAGTTATCTCAGAGATTGCAAGAAAAACAAAATAGGTTTTGTAAACTATTTATTGGCGATAATGGGCACGGCTGATATATACATATATTTTTCAATTTAGAATTCAAATACAATGTTTGTTCAAACTTTAAATCAATCTACAATGTGAACAAATGTGACCTTGACCCTGGGAGGTGCAGCAGTCAAGGCCAAAGTTTCAAACAACAACAACAACTGTAAGTTAAACAAATGACAGCAATGTGACTTTGTTCCTGTGAGGTGCAAGACTCAAGGTCAAAGTTCAACTCATATACAATTTCAGCATATATGACCTTGACCCAGGGAGGTACAGCGGTCAAGGCCAAAGTTTTCAACAAGAACAACTGGGCATTTAACATGTTTAACATGTTTAAGAGAAGAACCGCTCGATATGCTTCAGGTTTTCAGCCGTGCCAGGTGGTATGATTAATGGTGGATAGTCTGCAATAAAGAATTAGAATCAGCACTATCGTGTTTCAATGAATAATCACATAGTCATAAGTAAAACACAGAGGGTGGGTTTGGTATATGAAAAACTAATGTTTTGCATAAAAATTTCTGAACACATAATGCACAAACCTACTTCTTGCAGTGGATATCTGGAAAAAGGGCGATTGGAATGCGTGCACATGATTTATAAACACGAAAGGGAAGTAATTAGTTACGGAAGGGGAGGTAAGCAATTTGTTAATAAGGAAAATAAAAATCTAAAGTTGCATTCCTTCGATAACAGCATCGTATTCCTATAAACATACGGCATAGATGCATAATTAATTCGTTGATCTATTGAAACAGCAAGACTGAAATTTACACGCCCTGTTTATCGATTGGTCGAAACTTACAGCGACCTAGGCAAAATCACGGACTGCACGAAATAATCATGATGATGTCGGACTCAAATTCCCATAAGAGACGATTTGGCTGTTACTTAATTCGTTTGGACAAAAGAAAGATGTAAATATAAAAACTAAAATGCTTTCTTTAGTGATTCACGCGGGTTATGAAGGTAGCGATCATTGCAGAAAAGCATTTTATTGTTTAAAATTGCTATGAAAAATAGAGATATTATAACAATGTTGACGTATAAGGGTAGCTTGTTACGTGTTGTTTGTAACTTTAAAGACGCATGTTCATCTGAAAATTGGAAAACAGGAAGAGTGTAACACCATATGGATAACAAAAATGTATTTTCTGTTTTGTTACAGGCATTTTAACAAGACCTTGGACTTTCGGTAGGATGTAACTATTTGTTTCTTGCATTAAAATAAGCTGAAAATGACGCTGGTTTCTAAGTGAAATATACACAGATTGAATAGTCTTAGCTTAAAAGCCAGACAAATCTTGCTGATTTCAAAGAGCCATGGCTGAATGGCCAGGAATGAAAAAGACGACCTATGCCACAGTGCTGTTTGACACAACTACCCAAAGTCCAAGCTCTTGTTAAAATCGTTTTATCTAAACATGTTGTTTATCCCAATTATTTTTCCTGACTCCTTATAAAGAGTTTGAAACCAAAGTAACTACATGTATTAGTTCTAATGAAATATACTAAAAAAATGTTGTTTCCGGATGTGGTCAAGAATATTCTAAATTATAGTTTGTGTTGTTTAATGCATTCAGATTACTTTTATATATGAAGATAGAAGGTCTGCGGACTGTTTTGATTTTTTACTAAAGTCTCGTATTCTTGGATGATTATCGCACGATAGGCAACATCTACTTTCCCTATGATGTTTCCAATATCATAGCTGCTAATTTGAGATAAATCGACCATATGTACCACTAAATATACCTATTGTCGACAAGCAGTCCGATTCAGATCGAACATAAATGCCTCAGTTGCAGTATCGAATGAAAAAAGCAGGAACCGTTTATAGATTTTTCTGTGTGATATACAGACATCTATAGATTGTCCAATTATCTCAACCATCCCCCCTTCCAAAGTAAATTGATTTGATACCGAATGCAGTGAATTTGTATATTGACGCAGATGATTGTCAGATAATTATCAGGTTGGCGACCAATGATAGTGAAGCGTTCCATTTATAAGTCGCAACAAGTCTCGTCTGATTTACACAGTGTTCCAGTACTATGAACACCACCCGACCTGTGGCGGTTTCTCATGGCTCCGTCTATGAAGAACCCGACCAGACAAGTCTGACGATACGTCTGGTGGTTTTACCCTTCATCTTTGTCGTCGGGTTTTTCGGAAACACACTTTCTGCCTCACTTTTCTTGGGAAAGACTCTGCGGACGAAGTCTTGCAGTATCTACCTCGCCACCAAGACAATCTCAGACAACGGGTTTCTACTCTCACTGTTCGTGGCATGGCTGGATTTCGTGGACGTCCGTATCTTCCATACACAAGTCGTGTGCCATGTGGCGATATTCATATCGTACGCCTGCGGGTTTGTATCTGTCTGGTCTGTCGTTATGGTGACCGTTGATAACTATATCAGAATATGCCGTCCATCAGAAGTTTCGTCACTCTGCACCCCATACATTGCCTGGAGACTGACAGTCTTTGGGGTGGTGTTCGCTTGCATGCTGTACAACTTCCCTCTCTGGACACTGGACGTCAGCACATCCAATCCACATCAGAAGACGTTCTGTCAGACACTGCCAAAATTTGAGCGATTCGAAGTCGTGATGACGTATTTAGACACAGTCTTGACCCTCGTTTTGCCACTCTTCATCATCATCACCCTCGTCTGCGTCATCGCTGTAAGATTGGTAGACGTGTCCAAACGAAAGGATCGTCTTCGAAAAAGTTCCTCATATGCCAGTGTAAATTCAACAGTCAACGGCTCACAAAACGGACCGGCCTTGCCATATTCACAAGTTACTAAGATGTTACTGTCCGTGTCGTTAGTCTTCGTCTGCCTCCATACCCCGAGTCACGCCATCAGAATGAAAGTAACGCTCGAGGACCTTCTGGGACAGACGACCGTGGCGTCAGAAACAGACCGAATGCTCAATCATTTCTTTTTAGTCTTGTATTACTTGAACTTCGCTGTTTACTTCTTTATTTTTGTGGGTTGTGGACGCAATTTTAGAAATGTTCTCAAAAAGAAAGTAAAACAAATCTGTGACAGTCATAATAACGTTACTAGCACTTCAAACGTTGTCAGAAATAGAATGTGGAGCGAAGATCGGGACTTGGAAACTACCAAAGATACACTAGACGTTGACTAGTGGGTTTGGAAAACTTTATAATAAACTTGTACATATCTTTTCTAATTTCTTTTTGGAATAAAAAAATAAATTTAAAACTGATCTACTTTTTTTTCAATATTAACACTTGATAAAAGTCGCAGTGAGCATAACATTTACGCAATGATTATGTATTCTTTGATATTTAAAGGTTGATTCAAACTATCATTCCTTTCAAAATATATAGAACTCAGTCATCAAGAGTACCTTTGCTTATCCTTCATTGCGTCGTACAATTCACACAAGAAATAACTATATACATGAACTGTTAATTAGTATTGACGATAAAGGCATACTCTAAAACCTGGCCTGGCATGGCTTGGCGCCTTTGGCCTGGCCTGGCCTCACTTTTGGCCTCAACATTGGCCTGGCCCCAAATTTTGGCCTGGCCTCAAAAATTGGCCTGGCCTCAAATTTGGCATCTTCAAAAATTTTTGGCCTCAAATTTTATAATTTCTTTTGTTCTCAATTTCTTAGATTTAGATGCCTTTTTTAACTTTAAAGATAATTCAATCAAAGAATGCACAGTAAATATATTATACTTCCATGTTAAATACTGAAATCAGATTGGTTAAAGACGCAATTGGTAATCCGTTCTATTACCCTCAGTGTTAGCAACACACTTGGCAACGCGTAACACAATGGATTGTTACATGCGCGTAAATTATGCGCGTAGGTTCGCCATTGAATTCACTTCATTTATATATATTTACATCTACCAAGTATTATTCCGTCTATTTCTTACGGACAACTTATAGACAATTCATAGCTCTATAGAAACAGCCAGACTGAAATCTACACGCCCCGTTTATCGATTGGTCGAAATCTACAGCGGCTGAAACCAGTGGCGTCGGAAGCAAATTGAAAGTGGGGAGGGGGGTTAGGGGGGGGGGGGGTAGACTAATCCTCCGAAATCTTGACAAGCAACTCCAACTTCTCAATATTCCCATCTTTCAGGGTAAATTAAAAAAAAAACCTTTGCTACGATAAAAAGTGGGGAGGGGGGGGGGGCTGAACCCTCTATGATGCTATGTGCCTAATGGTAATAGGTCTAACTTTGCAAAAAAAAGTGCCCCCCCCCCTATGGAAACTGACAAGAAAGTGGTATGACTGAAATTGACACGCCCTGTTTATCGATTAGTCTTGACCGACAACTACTAACTGACTGCACGAAATAATCATGATGATGTCATACTCAGTCTCACAAGAGACGATTTGGCTGTTTCTTTTAGCTAACGTTCTTATAACGTTAACAGTAATTTGGTGAATTTAACTTACTTTTTACAATCAATTTATTAATTAATTAAAAGAAAGATGATAATATAAACAATAAAATGCTTTCTTTAATGACTTATGCGGATTATGAAGGTAGCGATCATTGTAGAAAAAATTTACATAACCCGCGAACGCGGGTTATGTATTTTTTCTGCAATGTCGCTACCTTCATATCCCAAATGAATTATCACCGTGCAAAATTCACTGTTTAATTATAACTTTATTTTGGACTTTACTTTTAAAATTCAACATCTGTTTCGTAATATTTTCTCACAGTTTATTTCTTACAAAGTTCTTATTTATTTAGTGATAGACACTTTTCAGACTCTTAATGTGATTTCAAAGAGACAGAGTGCCATGTCTCAATGAATGTTAATCTCTTAAAACAACATTGTGCAATTATCAGTTTTTTTCATTTCTTGGACATCAAAAACTCATTGAGTTTATTTAATTATTTTATATCTGTGAACCTTTCACTCAGCTAACTTATGTCATCACTTGTCAATTTATACTCATTGTTCAGATTCTTATAAATAGTTATGTACAATTGTCAATCGGCAGTCTGGAATACGGCGGCCAGCCTCGGCCACGTCCGACTCGCCCATGCAGAGCCTTGAGTCCGGAGGCCACTACTGGCCATATCCGACTTGTTTGTAATATGTCTGCCTGTTAAATTATTGTAATGTTGCCATCGTTGAGTCTCGACCAATAAAAACGGAATCCTGCATCAATTGCCTGTTTATTTCTCTGGAACTGTATACTGGTGGACCTTATGGAATACGGCAAACGTACCCTTCATTTTTACCTTACGGCCTACAGCGCGCCACAACCTTATACCCTTTACGCCAACATTCCCTCACTCACCCGGTTCGTACTGCACACGACCGATGCAGACCCAGAAGAATTCTCTAGCACCGTAAAATCCACGCGGTCACAGAATCACCAACGAAAGCATTTTATTGTTTAAATAAAAGCATTAAATTTTTCTTTAAAACGAAGACATTCAGTATAATTAAATTTGATTGCATATAAAACTGATAACAACCGTTTAATTAACGTCAACGCTAAGCTCAATCTTAATTCACGGTAAACCGTTTTGAGTGACATACCGGTAATTGATAATGTACATATAATTATGTCGATATAATCAGTGATTTTAATAGTTTTTTTTTTTAATTTTGTTTGGGAAAACAAATAAAATGCGCATTATAAAACTTCTCAGTGTGGATGATAGTTAAAACGGGTATGAAATAATACTGACAATTAAAACCTTATTAATGGTATGGTTAAATGAGGTGTGTTCGGTGATAGATCGCAACTCTCTCTCTCTCTCTCTCTCTCTCTCTCTCTCTCTCTCTCTCTCTCTCTCTCTCTCTCTCTCTCTCTCTCAGGATGTTGCCACTTCCCTCCAGGAATTTGCAATGAAATGTAATTTCTCATAAATAATGTATGAGAAATTGACATTGGACCCCCCCCCCGAAAAAAACAGGCTTGCATTCGCAATTTTAAACCAAAACGTTCAGAAAAGCGTTCAAATAGATTTTGTAAGATAGAAAGAGAAGAAAACCTTCAAGTTGTTTGTTAGTCCCCAGTTCTCTTTCCCTCCTTTCTACATATATTCTGCTCCATTTTTTCATTCTCTTTTATCCTGCTTGTCCAAATATTTTGACTCAGAAACTTTAGGTGGGGATGGGTTTGGGGTAGAGTAATGAGTAAAGTTACAGGCGAACCCCGCCCCCCCCCCCCCCACATCCCCTTCCCTATTTGCACAAAATCCAGAATCCGCAACTGTCTCCCTTTCTTAATTTTCTCTCTTTGTCATCTGGAACTATCCTATAATTCTGTAACGTTCAACTATAAACTGTTTATGTTTTACACATATGACGTATTCTGTCTGCAACTTACATAACACGTGTAATGTATAACACTCCGTTAATGCATTTTCGTGTTTAATTTGTGTTTTGAGTTCCACCATATTCTCCGTTTTGTGTCTGTGCTAAAAATATTTCAAAAGCTTAGACTTTTTTTCATTACGGTAGATACATGTAACCTATTATTACTATACTTTGGTTCGTTTCTTGCAATGTACACGTACAGAGATTTACCCATACGTTGACTCACCATGTCATTATTATCGTAGTCATGCAGAAAGAAGCATGCCTTTGATTGCTGTCCATGAATGGACTAATCCTTGCTATAGTACACGAAGTATATTAGGTAGTTTAGCCAAAACAGCCAAATTATATATGCTAGCGTCATTTACACACTTTATAACCCCAGTACTTGTTAAGAGGGGTTGTCTTTTATTTTTACCATTTTGTTGTTTACTGTGCCATATCTGTTACACTTCAATTAGGTACCACAGAATACTAGACTATCAGCGTTAGCTAACGTATTGACATGCTTATGTTTACAATTAGAAGTGTTTATTACGTCTATAACAATAGATCAATCATCACAGCGGGTTTTACATAGGTAACAGTGCAATAGTTCAAGCTTTTCTGTACAAATCACATTGCTCTGTTGTTAAAAACTATAGAAAACAACGACGATATTTTACTGGAGATCTGAAAATAAATTACTCAATCAATTTAATTTGAATGAACAAATAAATAAAACAATAATCCACCCACTTTTTCATTTTTAACGAAATGAAAATAACTTTGTTTTGCAAAGCAAAATATTTGGTCCTTTAAGAATCTATGTAGCATCAATTAATATATATATAGACTACTTAGAATACTTAGACATTGTTCATCATTTATTAGTGATACTTGTTTACATTTTATTATATTAAACCACTCCGTAATATGTCATACAAGAATATTTATGTATACAATATTTTACTTCAAAATAGAAAAAGACCAGCCACATCAGACCACTTTGTTTTTACGTAGACACACGCTTTCGCGCACCTGGTTTTGATTTCACATACCGGATATGGACTTCGGATTACTATTTTGATAAGATCTAATATTGTTAAGATATGCTCTTGTACATATGTTTTAGTGACTTTAGCTTGTACAAAATGTGTCCGTTATCTGTCATCGTCAAGTATAATATCAGGTGGTGATCCGGATTGAAGTCGCGATCGAGGAGAGTCAGCCATATTCTTCGAGAAATACTGAAGGAAGGCTGAATGTATTCATACGCACCAGATTTGGTGATTGGGTCTTCTGTGTTATGCGTAAATATCACTCAAATCAATTAATGCAATTTAATTGGGGGCGAAAGTGAATGTCGATATATCGAGATAGTTAAAAGGGAATAAACAAAAATGAAATAAAAAACAAGACAAGAATAAAACAAAACAAGGACAAAAACCTTTAAAACTGTTAAAGAGAGAGTGATAAGTGGTGAATAAGACTACCATTGTTCTTCTCAATAACCGATTGGCCAGAAAAGCCTGAAATATATTGATAAAATCCTTAAAAATTCTTTGGAAATCTTTCAGTCAGAAAAGCTGAGACTTGTCTGAAAGCACATTGTGAAGATTTAAGGTGGTTGAATCATAACTTAAGGGGTGAGAACAGTCGGGGCGGGGGGGGGGGGGGGGTTAAATTGGAAAAGAGGAAAATCTTCTCACAAATACATAAACAACAAATGAGGCTTAATATTTGACATTAAAAATGTGTGGATGAAAGTTTTACTTTGACTTCTTATTTTTTAAAGATAGTAATGTAATTGGTTTTATTTCAAAAAAGAGATCGGGGTCATTCAATGTATATAAAATTTCATATGAAGAGTCACCACAGTTCTTTACACAAAAATTAAAGTAACTTTGTTCTTCTGAAAAAGGAGGATCCATGTGCGCTCTGAATTGGAGGCAAAGTTAAGTATGAAGAAGATTCAATCATATCAAACCACGATCAGCTACAGAGGGTTCGCGTATAATCACCTTCCCAGTAACAGTGTGTGGGTTTTCTCAAATCAAGTCTGGTGCCTGTAGTTGAATCAACTTAATTAAACGATGATAATATGCAACAAAATTATACATGAGTGAAAGCCTAATAATGTTATGAAAGCATAGAATGCTTACATGTATAGTGTGAATCATTAAAGGGATACACGTTTACATCTTAGTGTTTTGCCTGCCTTGTAATGTGTATTACAGATTGGTATACATAGGTGCATTGATTTATGAAATATACTTGTCTTAATTAAAAACCATCCACTGAAGGATAACAAATTATTACTCACGTCTGACAATACTTTAAGGTAGAGTCATGCTTTCACTCATCCAGTTTTTATTTTATACACCTAAGCTTCCGATCCTGCGCATATCGAAATAGTTACAAGAGAGAAGTGTGATCATTTAGAATAAGAAATATTGTCTTCGTCATTATGGACATCCTAGAATAAAGCTCTATATAAAGATATAGTAATCTTTTTAAATACTAGTACGTGTAACAGTAAAATTTAATCAAAGTACTGAGAGTACTGAAAGACGGGGTCTTGAAAGTTTGAATTTGTAATTGTCCTGGATTTCCTCGAATAAGCTTCCAAAATTTAAGAGTTTGAATTAGTTGTTACAATCTATGTTAATTCGGTTTTTTTGCAATTGTCTGATACTTTGTCTAAATTTTACTCAATCCCGGCCTTCATAATTGTAGAAAATTGACACAATGTAATATATTATGTAAAATAAGACCCCAAGGAAAATTTTTAAAAATTACTACTAACTGGGAAAATCAAACAACTATATCAAAGTAGATAATTTTAATCATTAGATTTATTCAATTTTGTGATCCAAGGGAAAATCCACAAGTCGGACTGTATCCGTAATAAAAGTTATATGAAAACCCCGAAAACTCTAAAACTGCTGAATTAACAAGCAAAGTGAACATTTGTATACAGATAACAAACACAGGCACCTGACGTTAGAAATATGACATAAATAACAGATATTGTCAACTCCGCCATGAGCGTGTAAATGTTACGGGACCAACCTTACTTTGAGAACTATAAGTGCATCAGCAATCTTGTATAAGTCATTAAGTTTGAACCCGATAGTGAACATGAACATGAGCCTGTAAATATTTTAAGCATTTTTTATTTATGAAATATTTACAAAAACTCTTTATTTAGTTTTTAAATTACTTTTTTTAAAACTTATTGACTTTTCACAAAGTAATGGTAATGCATTACTTTACTCATGTAATGGTAATGTAATGCATTACTTCAAGAAAATGAAGTAATGGTAATGGTAATTTAATGCCCTAATTCATGAAGTAATGGTAATGTAATGCATTATTTTACAATGTAATTCACCCCAAGCCTGATTCTAACTAAGCCGGAAAACATGAACATTTATTTAACTTGGTTTTTCAATCGATAAGATTGTATATATTATATGATGTATAAGTCTTCCAAAATGTATAATCTATTATAGATTTTGCTTACAATGCATTGTTTAAAATTTAAATTCAGTTTAATCAACTAAAGAGCCAACGAACGAGAATGCAAATTCAGACTTGTTATCATTTTCTTTGTACAAAATTCCTTTAAAGACGAACAGCAGTCATACCGCAAGTAGACTGGAAGCCAATGAAGCACCTATTTAATTTGTAAAACATCTGTGTATAACCCGTCCCGATTTTAACTTCGGCTTGCGCATGAAGTTTGGTACATGTAGTATTAAGGTGAAAGATTGTCAAAATAAAATTCACAACTTTTCAAAAATGGCACATTGCGTTTGGGAACTTTAATTTCGATTCCACGGGCATCAACCTCTTCTATTGATTAATGAGCTCATACACCAACTGAATCGTCAACGGCGCTATGCATCCAGTTACGTAACTCATTCCACATTTGAACCCGAGCAAGAATATTTTGATCAATAAAACTATTTGTTTATTTTCTAAATAGAATTTTGTTTATTTATACTTATATTATACAGAGGACTTAAAAAGATTTAATGCGTGTTTTTATAATACATATTTACTGAAATGCATGAAAACTTTTTGCACTTTTTTCTTACGCGTAGACTCAATTCATGTGTTCTACGCGTGCCTTCCGGTTTGAGACTTCCAGACGAGGTCACGTGACCCCGTCTAAAAATAACACTTTATAACCCCGTACATATTAGTAGGAGATGTCTTTTATTTTTACCATTTTGTTGTTTACTGTACCATATCTGATACACTTCAATTAGGTACCACAGAATACTAGACTATCAGCGTTAGCTAACGTATTGACATGCTTATGTTTACAATTAGAAGTGTTTATTACGTCTATAACAATAGATCAATCATCACAGCGGGTTTTACATAGGTAACAGTGCAATAGTTCAAGCTTTTCTGTACAAATCACATTGCTCTGTTATTAGAAACTATAGAAAACAACGATGATATTTTGCTAGTATTAGAGATCTGAAAATATATTGCTAATTCAATTTAATTTGAATGAACAAATAAATAAAACAATAATGCACCACTTTTTCATTTTCAACGAAATGAAAATAACTTTGTTTTGCAAAGAAAAATATTTGGTCCTTTAAGAATCTATGTAGCACCATCTTTCTTTAGTGCGAGTTTGTAGGTTTTCACGGGTTGCTGCTGAAAAGGAGTGGAAGCTAACGTTAATTAATATTTAGACTACTTAGAATACTTAGATTATGTTCATCATTTATTAGTAATACTTGTTTACATTTTATTATACTAAACCACTCCGTTACGTGACATACAAAGAATATTTATTTATTCAATATTTTACCTCAAAATAGAAAAAGATCAGCCACATCAGATCACTTTGTTTTTACGTAGACACACGCTTTCGTGCATCTGGTTTTGATTTCACATACCGAATATGGACTTCCGATTAATATTTTGATAAGAACTAATATTGTTTATGATCATGCTCATGTACACATGTTTTAGTGACTTAAGCTTGTACAAAATGTGTCTGTTATCTGTCGTCGTCAAGTATAATATCAGGTGGTGATCCAGATTGAAGTCGCGATCGAGGAGAGTCAGCCATATTCTTCGAGAAATACTGAAGGAAGGCTGAATGTATTCATACGCGCCAGATTTGGTGATTGGGTCTTCTGTGTTATGCGTAAATATCACTCAAATCAATTAATGCAATTTAATTGGGGGCGAAAGTGAATGTCGATATAGCGAGATAGTTAAAAGAGAATAAACAAAAATAAAATAAAAAACAAGACAAGAATAAGACAAAACAAGGACAAAAACCTTTAAAACTGTTAAAGAGAGAGTGATAAGTGGTGAATAAGACTACCATTGTTCTTCTCAATAACCGATTGGCCAGAAAAACCTGAAATATATTGATAAAATCCTAAAAAATTCTTTGGAAATCTTTCAGTCAGAAAAGCTGAGACTTGTGTGAAAGCACATTGTGAAGATTTAAGGTGGTTGAATCATAACTAAAGGGGTGAAAACAGTCGGGGCGGGGGTTAAATTGGAAAAGAGGAAAATCTTCTCACAAATACATAAACAACAAATGAGTCTTAATATTTGACATAAAAATGTGTGGATGAAAGTTTTATTTTGACTTCTTATTTTAAAGTTACACAAAATATACTAACAGTAGTAATGTTATTGTTTTTTTTGTTTTGTTTTTTCAAAAAAGAGATCGGGGTCATTCAATGTATATAAAATTTCATATGAAGGGTCAGCACAGTTCTTTACACAAAAATTAAAGTAACTTTGTTCTTCTGAAAAAGGAGGATCCATGAGCGCTCTGAATTGGATTTAAGTATGGTTTAAGTATGAAGAGATTCAATCATATCAAACCACGATCAACTACAGAGGGTTCACGTATAATCACCTTCCCAGTAACAGTAAGTGGGTTTTCTCAAATCAAGTCTGGTGCCTGTAGTTGAATCAACTTAATTAAACGATGATAATATGCAACAAAATTATACATGAGTGAAAGCCTAATAATGTTATGAAAGCATAGAATGCTTACATGTATAGCGTGAATCATTAAAGGGATACACGTTTACATCTTAGTGTTTAAGGTAGAGCCATGCTTTCACTCGTCCAGTTTTTATTTTATACACCTACTATAAGCTTCCTGTCCTGCACATATTGAGATAGTTACAAGAGAGTGAATTCAAAAGAAAAAATAAAACAAAACAAAACAATAGAAAACAAAACAAAACCAACCAAGGACAAAAACCTTTCTTGCAACAGAACATTGTGAACATTTAGAATAAGAAATATTGTCTTCGTCATTATGGACATCCTAGAATAAAGCTCTATATAAAGATATAGTAAACTTTTCAAATACTAGTACGTGTAACAGTAAAATTTAAAAATAAAACATTTGAACCTTTCTCTCATTGATAGTAAATGGCTGCAAAATTCTCTAGCACTATGTCTTCTCAGATTAAACAAGGCAAATGATATCACCAAGTCATTAACAAGAGACAATTTGACCATAACCATTATCACAATGTTCAAAATATTCTAAATGTTCACAATGTTCTGTTGCAAGAAAGACAACACTGGTATATACTTGCACATATCGATTTGTAGCTCCCGGTCTGAAAAAATTCGGATGGACGACCTAATTTTTTCAGACCGGGAGCTACAGACCTGCAGCTAATATCGAGTTAGTTACAAGAAAATAAATTGACCAAAACAAACAAACAACAACAAATACCAAAATACATAAACCTTTAAAACTGTTGGAGGGAAGGGAATAAGTGGTGGGCAATACTCCCAGTACCCCGAGTTCTACATGACAGGACTATGCAAATTTTAAGCTTTTTTGTAAACATTGCAATTGATTGATTACATTTTAGTAAAATGGCTCTAACTTAAAAGATATTGAAATATATACATGTATGAAGCAGACGAAACGTAAATATAAGCAATAAAATACTTTCTTTGATGATTCATGCAGGTTATGAAGGTAGCGATCAATTACATGATTTAGTAATTTTAACTACTTTTTATAATCAACTTATCACATGGTTAAAAGAAAGATGTAAATATAAACAATAAAATGGTTTCTTTCCTGCTTCATGCGGGATATGAAGGTAGCGATCATTGCAGAAAAAAAACATTTATCCCACATGAACCACCAAAGAAAACATTTTATTTAAATAAAGATATACAAGTTTTATTATAATCGTAGGTGACGACATCTCTGAAAATTGATTAAGTATTCATGAGCCAGTTTTGGTCAAAAGAGGAACAAGAGGTCCAGGGGCCACATCGCTCACCTGAGCAACAATAACTTTAACTGATCAAATTAGCACTACAGTATCAAATACAAAATGTCTGACAATTTAGTACAGTACTAGATCTTTCTAAAACAAAAAATCTACCAATTCTTATCCACATATTTTTATGATAAATATTAAGCCCCTTTTGTTGTTGTACCTGTAAGAAGATTTTTCTCTATTCCTATATAACACCCCCCCCCCCCCCCCCCACTTAGTGGCCCCACTTTTTTATCTATGGAATCAAACATTAATCTGCAAAACCCGTGATTTCACTCAAGTTACTGCTTTTTGGACTGAAAACTTTCCCAGCAGAATATTATTAAAGATTTTCTCTATATATTCCTATGTAAAATTGCAGCCCCCCCCCCCCCACTGTGGCCCTGTCCTACACCCGGGGACTGTGATTTAAACAAACCTTAACCTAAACTATCAGAGAATGCTTCCATACAAGTTTAAGCTTTTCTGGCCAAATAATTTTTAGAAGAAGATTTTTAAAGATTGTCTCTATATTCCCATGTAAAACTTAACCCCTCCCCATTGTGGCCCAACCCTATCCCCGGGGACCATGATTTGAACACACTTGAATCTACACTACCTGAGGATAACTCCACAAAAGTTTAAGCTTTTCTGGTCTAATAGTTTTTAGAAGAAGATTTTTAACGATTTTCTCTATACATTCTTATGTAAAAATCCATTCCTCCACTGTGGCCCCACCCTACCCCCGGGAACCATGATTTGAACAAACTTGAATCTACATTACTTGAGGATTCTTCCATACAAGTTACAGCTTTTCTGGCCTAATAGTTTTTGAGGAGAAGATTTATGAAAAATACCAACAAATTTTCAATAATTCTAAACTATCTCCCCTTTAAAGAGGGTGTGGTCCTTCATTTGAATAAAATTGAATCCCCTTCACCCAGTGATGATTTATGCCAAATTTAGTTGAAATCTGCCCAGTGGTTCTGGAGAAGAAGATGAAAATGTGAAACGTTTTCATCAACGACATCGCCAACGACAACGCCAATGACAACAACGACAGACAACGGACAAATTTTAATTAGAAAAGCTCACTTGAGCTTTCAGCTCAGGTGAGCTAAAAAAACACGTCCATGCAGACAACAATGATGCACGAATGTCTCTTATTGCCTTGACGTTTGGCCTTTGACCAGAGCTGTCTCGTAAAGAAACCGTGTCGTTATTCAAACTGCATTCATTTTTATTCCCGCAATTCTACACCTAGAAATTATGTCACTAGATAAAAATAAAGTCTTGTCTTGATAATTTTTATTCAAGGTCGCTTCACATCTTTCAGCATAGGTACTCTGTAGGTAGAGTAAATGACAAATTAGACTTGTTGGAGTACAAATAAGTTCCGAACAAGAAACAATGCATGGACGAACGTAATATAGGGCGCTCACAAAGCAGGGCACAAGTTACGATTATAACTGCCCAGGTTAGCTATGAGGCCTTTACATATGCCTCTTTTGAAAACTTGCAAACAGGTCACAATATGAGAACCAAAGAAATGACACTTATTGTAAACATTCTTAATGTTATTTATTTGAGTGTAATATTACTTTGTGGCTTTGACTATGCCATCATGTTTTTGCGACTCTTATGCTTTGTGCTCTTCAGTGAATGACCAATAATAACTATACATTAAGGAGAGGGTCTTTCCTATATTAACAATATTATCGTAATGATTTAGGAACGCGTTTATTTAAGGAGTAGTTGAACATTTAAGTGAGACTTTTTTTGTTAAATAATTGCAGATCTACGGTAAGATTTGAGAGTCTATTTGCAGTTCTTCAATTTTGTCCGACATGGTCATTTTTCTGGCCCAATATGTATGGCCTTTGTGGCAGTGACTTTTAATTTCGGCCACCCTGTATGATTAACGATTTGTGACTCGGTATTAAATTATTAAACATTGTAGGATTTGAGCTTCTCCTTTTTAAAAACCGTTCTCTACACCTGTCTCATTAAACAAACAACAGACGAAGCACTCCCCAGACTAATATCAGACAATATCCAGTGGTTCATTACCATCAATGTAGGCAGATGAGGAACTGTACAGGCACGTAACATCGTTTTTGAAAGGGGTCAGACTCATCCAAAGCAAAAATAATAAAAAGAAAAAAAAAGGAAAAGCAAACTTTCCAAAATCTTCAAAATCCTAATCCGGAGGGAGGGGAGGGGGGAGTAGCGTAGTACATCTATAACTCCTTTTTTTTTACATACTCTCAAAAAATGTGGGGGGGGGGGGGCAACTCCATTATAATTCAATTTTTTATATGTAAAATTAAGAAAATTAGTTTCTGCGAGAATAAGTTGGGGGGGGGGGGGGAGCAGCCCCCTCCCCCCCCCCCTCCCCCCGATGTTACCTGCCTGCTGTACAACAGACTGAACGGTACAGTTGGTCAAATTTGAATTGGAGGTGAATTAATTTATTTTTTAATACAGTGGTACATCGTCACTTTCTTAAAGTTCTATTTTTGGAATGCAAAGCATTGTGCGAAATGTCAATAAAAGCACTATTTAAATCATTCTGTGTGAGTACGTATGTCTTCCACTAATTACGCATCGTCAGAAAAGCTTTGCATGTTCATATCAGAGGCGGATCCAGCAATTTTGAAAAGGGGGGGGGGTCCATTTGATGAAAATCAATACGTGCAAAATACATTATTTGTCAATAAACAAGGTCATTTGAACGTTTTCCGAGCGTAAATTTAATGAACATTTATCTCATCAATATCTATTTCGCATATATTTTAATACATGTATCAGAGTGCACTGCATTATTGAGCGTTTTGGTTTAGGTAAGGAAGATTTGCAGCCTTAAAAAAAATCCCAAGTCTCCAGCAATGAGAACGTGCGTCTATGCTATGCTTAATAGAAAGAAACACTAAAAAACCAAAAATAATTCAGACTTATTACGACAAGCTATTATAAAAATGAATTTTTGGTAAAAAAATTTTTTATGTCTTTGATGTTTAAATTCTGAACTATTTATTGACTTTGATTTCTATCGGTTGCCTTCTTAAATAAAGGTCTAAATGATGGGATATGACAAAAATGGGGATAATTTATCTACTGAATAGATGGAACATGTGAAATACAATTGTACAAGCAATAGTCGTCCCAGGGAACTTGATGTGACCTCTGTATAATGGGTGCGCCACATCACCCGGCACTTGTACAGATGCGATCTTATTCAAGTTTTGAAAAGTTGTGCATTTTCATAATGGTTTATATATAAACCCCTTACACGGTATTTTGTAACATAATTTCCAATTCTTGGAAACAAAACAGAAAAGGGCTTTCTTTTGTGTTTCATGTGGGTATAAAGGTACGGTATAGCTAGCATTCCAGAAAAATAGCATAACTTGCATAAAATTAACTATAATCGATTTTTAAAGAAATAGAGTAGACAATACATTGTAGATGTTATTATAAATCTGTGTTTTAGCGACACTGCTTAGTTAATTTTTTAAAAATTTTCCACATGCTGGTGGGATTATCTTTTCCGATAAAAAAAAATCGTTAGGGTTTTTCATATAAGAAAAACATGTACATGTAAATTACGGTGCGTTGTAAAAAAAAATTTAAATTAGCAATTTTAAAAGCATTCATTTGAAATAATTACAGTATTTATGTTATAAATGAGGACAATTGCCTTTAATTAGGCATTACAAGTTTTCAAAAAAATTTATATGTCCGACCCCCGGACCCCCCCCCCCCCCCCTCTCTGGATCCGCCAATACATATGAAATGGATAATATTGTCTGTTCTCATACACACACTCCCTGCTCAATTCCATAATATTTCGGGTAAATAAGTAACATTCCTTGGTTTGGGTTTCTCTTTTTTACGATGTGAATGGTGTGCTGTTAATATGAAATACCAGAATGTAAGAAGCAATGAAATGTTTTACAAAATCCCATATATTGCTACTTAATTTTGTATATATAGTGCCCCCCCCCCCCCCATTTAAAAAAAACCCAGATCGAGTGGATCAGGCCTGATGTATAAGTTATATAGGACGTTACATCTATATATATGAATATGACTAAAACTGCTGTGAGTCAATCCTACCCGTTCCCTTTCATGAAAAAAGAGGGGGTGAGTTTTGTTTTGGGTGGATTTTTGTAAACAAAATGAATTCCATGCGTATCAACAAACTATATGTAAGGCAGCTGTGCAGGGGGAGGGGGTTCTAAAATTTCCTTATTCTTAAAATATTAAGAAAATTCGCAGTATTAATTTACTGCTGGTGTAAAAATAACAAGGACTTAGATTCTAATAAGTGTATTATTTCACATTGTTTCATAGTGCTATTACCGTAGGTTGTATGCGTCATGTCAAAAAAGTGTATTGAATACTTGCATTATATTGTTATCTCATGAATACCGTTGAGCACTATCGCAATCAAATTAATCAAATGTAGTTGAAGGATGTCATCGCTTACTCACTACACAAACGCTTATGCGGGTCTCCCCTCACCTAGAAAATTTAAAATAATTAAATTCACAAAATATAGTAAATAAGCTCTCTCCTCCCCCCAATTTTTTAAGGACCCCCCCCCTCCCCCCGCTTTTTTATTTAGATGAGAAAACTCGTATATATTGAAATCACAAAAACAAATACATACAGTTTCGGGTATTGCGTAACCCCCATCCTTTTACTTTTTTTAATGTCAAGATTTCGGATAAGTCTGGCACCCCCTCACCTACTTAAAAATATCAGTTCATATACACAACGATGCTACGATCATGTGTCTGTTTACAGTGAAAAACTAAATTAATTCTTATTGAGTGGATCGAGAAGTGGGAACTTGTTAATTCAGTTACACAGCAAAATTACTGAACTCCACCGCCCCCCGCCCCCGCCCCCCCCCCCCCCCCCGAAAAATATTATCTCTCGGGTCTCCCCTGGAAAATGTTTCTGGATTCGCGAATGTCAGATTGTGTTTGTGCCATTTTTTATACAAATAATATGAATTTTGGCGAAATATATGTTCTCAAAATGTTGGGTTGTATATAAGTAAAACGATAAACGGTAGGTACATTCTTTCACCATGTGTGGTCTATGCAAAACATGGTAATAATTATGCATTTAAAGAGGTGTTTCTCGTATCCTGATTGCAAAAACGAAGAGGGTCGAATGTTCATAACGTATTATACAATTATTTAATGCTTGAGCAGTCAATAGACCAGAATATTTTTCCCGAGGTGCAGGGAACAGCTCAGTATGATCTATTGCCCGAGGCCAACGGCCGAGGGCAATAGATCATACTGAGCTGTTCCCTGCATCAAGGGAAAAAATTCTGGTCTATTGACTGTTCAAGCATTAAATAATTGTTTTATTACCTAATTCCTTTTTTAGTTTTCGGGGTTTACAATTTGCATATTGCAGATGGTTTTCGTGCCATTATTCAATATACTCAGATTTTTTTTCCATCTTTTACATGCACAAAGCCTGTTGCATGCATTACAACATCTCAATTTAATATTAGTTTACTCAAAGAAGGGGGAGTCTTTAACCCATTAGATTTTCATTAGTCTTTTACCTCATATTATACATATATTACATGGCTTCGAGGGCGACATACCAGAATATTTGACCCGAGGTGACAGGAAAGCCCTGGAGTGTTATTGTAATAGTATGAGATTTATTAATTATTATATTGATAAATCTAATTACAGTTTTGATATTAATTAGTTAAGATATAATGTATTTTTAGCAATACATGTAGTTCTATATTAAATCACCCAGGTAGAACACCTAGGTTTACCTGCTAAAGTTAATTAAGGCCCTTAGGATATATGGTCCTTATATGGTCAATCTAAAGGTGTGTTTTTACAGAGAGAATCTATTGGTTTTTAAGTTTGTATAGTTGGGTTTCATTGGTCTGTGGATTTCCCTCCAGAAGTTCTTTGTGTTTTAAGACATTCTTCATATTAAAGCTAAGGAGACAAGACTTAATATTTACGACTTAGAAAGACCTTGATACGTATAGACTTTACTTCATCTCATATTGGTAAGCTAACATTAATTATATTTCTAACCATAACAGAAGTGCTAATATTTAATTAATGGTACATATCCTGTAATTTAGCAAATCTAATTATCCTTTTGCACTTTCTTAGTAAGAGTGATTTTTGAGTGAAAGAATATTTATTAAAGTATATTGAGCTTCAAGAACTAGAGATAATACTAGTGAAAACCTTATTTTAAAGTAATCTGTATTTTAGTATTACTTATGGAAATATATATATAATTTGTAGTGTCTGTCTCTGCTGTGTAAGCTATAATAGCAAAGTGCACACTCATAAGGCGTGGGACTGCCCATTCCCATATGAATGGTATGGATTATGTTTTATCATTATTATTATAACGTATGTCAAATTTAAAGACATCTCATATATAGCTGTAAAGCATTTTTATGATCTGTATGGATAAAATGTGTAATTACATGTATAATTACATACAAGAGTTATTGCCCTTTAATAAGAGTAAAATATAACTGTGTCCATAATGTATTTTATACATATTACTTACTATTGTTATATTTCATTTCAGGGCATTCATTCATTCATTTATTTATTTATCTGTTATCTATTATATCTGTAATCGCAATAATAAAGGGATGTCCAGAACCTTATACAGTGTTATATATTAAGTATAGAACCAGCACTGTTTCATTGGCGCCCACGTTGGGACATCCCTTATTGTGATACAGATATTCCCACTCGAACAACCCTACGGAGAAGTGCTCATAGTGCCACGCATACATCTGGAAGTGTTCCGCGCGCAGCACAGCTTGCCTCCCCGATTACCGGTAGACCTTATATCCGTACAATACAACGATCAAGTTGCGACAGCTAAATGATCCAAGTGTTACACACGGCTCCGGATGGATGATTTTGTGAATATCCTGTGAATTCATATTCTGTATGCATTGTGTCTGTGCTTTCAATGTCTCTGTGTGTGTTCACTCATCTGTGATGTGATTGTGTATTTTGTGTTTGTATACGTCACGTGACTACAGTCTGTACTGATCAACCGATCGGTGAGTGTTTGAATGGTACCACATTTTTCTATTTTTGGCCAGTTTCATTCCATATGTCATTCAAAATGTTAGCAATTTATATTATTTGTGTTTAAAATAATTGTGCCGGTATTACTATTGACTATATAGATTGCAATCGGTGTATTATTCAGCTGCAGTATTTTGCAATCTATATAGTCAATAGTAATACCGGCACAATTATTTTAAACACAAATAATATAAATTGCTAACATTTTGAATGACATATGGAATGAAACTGGCCAAAAATAGAAAAATGTGGTACCATTCAAACACTCACCGATCGGTTGATCAGTACAGACTGTAGTCACGTGACGTATACAAACACAAAATACACAATCACATCACAGATGAGTGAACACACACAGAGACATTGAAAGCACAGACACAATGCATACAGAATATGAATTCACAGGATATTCACAAAATCATCCATCCGGAGCCGTGTGTAACACTTGGATCATTTAGCTGTCGCAACTTGATCGTTGTATTGTACGGATATAAGGTCTACCGGTAATCGGGGAGGCAAGCTGTGCTGCGCGCGGAACACTTCCAGATGTATGCGTGGCACTATGAGCACTTCTCCGTAGGGTTGTTCGAGTGGGAATATCTGTATCACAATAAGGGATGTCCCAACGTGGGCGCCAATGAAACAGTGCTGGTTCTATACTTAATATATAACACTGTATAAGGTTCTGGACATCCCTTTATTATTGCGATTACAGATATAATAGATAACAGATAAATAAA
Source organism: Magallana gigas (assembly GCF_963853765.1). NCBI lineage: Eukaryota > Metazoa > Mollusca > Bivalvia > Ostreida > Ostreidae > Magallana > Magallana gigas. The sequence continues at coordinate 10,336,211 of NC_088860.1, read as the reverse complement.
TAAATGAATGAATGAATGCCCTGAAATGAAATATAACAATAGTAAGTAATATGTATAAAATACATTATGGACACAGTTATATTTTACTCTTATTAAAGGGCAATAACTCTTGTATGTAATTATACATGTAATTACACATTTTATCCATACAGATCATAAAAATGCTTTACAGCTATATATGAGATGTCTTTAAATTTGACATACGTTATAATAATAATGATAAAACATAATCCATACCATTCATATGGGAATGGGCAGTCCCACGCCTTATGAGTGTGCACTTTGCTATTATAGCTTACACAGCAGAGACAGACACTACAAATTATATATATATTTCCATAAGTAATACTAAAATACAGATTACTTTAAAATAAGGTTTTCACTAGTATTATCTCTAGTTCTTGAAGCTCAATATACTTTAATAAATATTCTTTCACTCAAAAATCACTCTTACTAAGAAAGTGCAAAAGGATAATTAGATTTGCTAAATTACAGGATATGTACCATTAATTAAATATTAGCACTTCTGTTATGGTTAGAAATATAATTAATGTTAGCTTACCAATATGAGATGAAGTAAAGTCTATACGTATCAAGGTCTTTCTAAGTCGTAAATATTAAGTCTTGTCTCCTTAGCTTTAATATGAAGAATGTCTTAAAACACAAAGAACTTCTGGAGGGAAATCCACAGACCAATGAAACCCAACTATACAAACTTAAAAACCAATAGATTCTCTCTGTAAAAACACACCTTTAGATTGACCATATAAGGACCATATATCCTAAGGGCCTTAATTAACTTTAGCAGGTAAACCTAGGTGTTCTACCTGGGTGATTTAATATAGAACTACATGTATTGCTAAAAATACATTATATCTTAACTAATTAATATCAAAACTGTAATTAGATTTATCAATATAATAATTAATAAATCTCATACTATTACATTCTCCCCCTCCTTTTAAAATGATGTCCGCATCATTTCAAAAAGAAACTTACTCAAATATAATTCCTTCCGTTGTACCCATCTGAAAATAAACTGGAATATAAAACATGTATTTACAATTAAAAAAAAATTTAGTCATCAGACAGCAACTTCAGCAATGTGGAGGAAGTCTCCTTATCCAATTTGCTGGCTTTGTCAGCTATCTGTGAAAAAAATAAAGCCTTATCTCTCCACTTACTGGACTGAATTTGGTTACAAATGTAACTATTCATCCAATTAGGCTTAGTCCTCGTTCGAGTTGATCGTCTTACTGGTGTTCTTTCTGGAATTTCATCAGATTCATCTTCTTGGTCTCTAACATCATTGTCAGGATCATCTACAATCTGTAAAGGAATAACAACATTATTGTTATTTACATGTGTACTAACTTCTGGGTCATCAGTATCCGTCGACTGATTGAGAGCGTCCTCTCGCAACCCTTCTTCCAGGTTCTGAACACTATCCTGATCGTCACCAGTGACAGTGCCAGCATCACTGCTCCTCCCATCATCTAACACATCAGACTCATCACCAACTACAGGGGGTTGTCCTGCAAAATAAAGAAAATCATTCTCTTCATCAGACTCATCTGTGTTGTGTTGATTAGGGGGTTCTTCAGCTTCTACTTTCTGATCTCTGACTGTCCGCAGTTTCTTGGTTCTGGGAGCTGGCACGGGAGAAGTTAACTTCGTCCCAATCGGCAGTAGTAGATTCCTATGAAGGACTCTGATCCTCCCCTGACCATCTTCTCTACGGACCTTAAATACTGGTATCTCTTTATTAGGCTGCTTCAGGATGATATATGGATGATCTTCCCATCGATCCTGAATTTTGTGTTTTCCGTCAAAACTCACTACTTTGACCAAAACTCTATCACCCTCTACTAAGGTAACTCCTCGGACCCTGGTGTCATAGTGACATTTCTGTCTGGCTTGAGAGTTCTTGTTAGCAGTTTCTGCCAGTTTATATGCTTCTTGTAGATTCTGTTTTAAATTTTCTATATAAACTGGCATAGAGTTTGACTGTTCATTCCTATTTATACCAAAAACTAAATCAACTGGAAGGTTAGGCTCTCTACCAAACATTAAATAGTAAGGTGAAAATCCAGTAGAGTCATGGGCTGTACAGTTGTATGCATGAACCAGAGGATAGATGTAATTTCTCCAGTTGTGTTTCTGCTCTGGATCTAGAGTGCCTAACATGGAAATAAGAGTTCTGTTAAAACGCTCTGTAATTCCATTGCCCATTGGATGGTACGGTGTAGTCCTTGATTTTGAAATTCCAGTGATTTTACAAAGTTCTGTGATGATCTTGCTGCAGAAGTTTGCTCCTTGGTCGGAATGAAGTCTTTGCGGGAGGCCATAGTGAACAACAAAATGATTGAAAATGGCATCAGCTGTCGTCTTGGCAGTCTGATTCTTCGTTGGCGCCCACGTTGGGACCTGGGTATTCTCTGGCGGGTGAGAGAGATTGTCTCCAGAACTTTGCCCCACAGGCACTGGCACTCCAGGAGAGTCGGGACGCCTCTTTCCTTGGAGGGGGACAATGTGGTAGAGTCAAGTATATGGCATTCCTACTAGCTCTGGCTAGTGGGTTAACCCTTTAGCTCGATCGGTAGAGTGCTGGACTGGCGTGCTAGAGGACCCGGGTTCAAACCCCAGCAGAGGCAATAAGTGTCTCTGTTATATTATGTCGCCCGATGCCGAAGGCAGAGGGCGACATAACACTCCAGGGCTTTCCTGTCATCGAGGGACAAATATTCTGGTATTGTCGCCCGAGAAGACATGTAATATATGTTATATAAAATTTTTAAACAAATCAAACTCGGGTTGTCAACATATTTATTTAATTCACAAGGCAGAGGCAAATGTTTTTAAAACACTCACGCTTGAGTTATCACTTTTGTCGTTTGAATTTTTTTTTCATCAATAAAACTATCGAGATCATCTGAATTAAGATTAACAAACTGCAGATGTTTGCCTGACATGTTTAAAATTCGCGGATCTGTTTACGTTTGCTTAGCAACTGGCTCGTTAAATTTCGAACCCGACGTAATTAATATGCAGAATTCTTGCACGCGATGGTGATATTACAGTTTTGGGAGGGCAATATAACTATTTCCTGTGAAATATAACTGTTTCCAGGAGGGCAATATAACTGTGTCCGGTGTGATTCAGCAATTTTCAGGGCATAGTAATAAAATTATCTCATTTGTGACATAACGAGAAAACTTATTCAAAAATGTTATATAAAGCTTTACACCTGTTGATTATTTGATACTCCATTTTGATAACATTGTATTTGGTTTCACCAAGTACTAAAAATAGCGTCTATGTAAAGGAATATACATTCCCTGAGAACTATCGAAAGGATATAACATTAACATACCCGCGTTCTGAAATACGTTGCCGGTCCAATAGATCGCAGTCTATTGACCGGCGGTTCAATAGATCGAGGTCTATTGACCGGCGGTCTAATAGATCGCAGTCTATTGACCGGCAGTTCAAAATAGACGCAAATATTTAATTTGTAATAAAACAACAAAATCCCTTTGATTAGGTAATAAATTCAGATATTTTCATAAAAAACTGATTTTGACAAATTGAAAATGGGGCGCGAAAGCACTGTGCAGCGAGTCTCGAGCGATAGGGAGAACCACAAAGCGGAAACGTACAGATATCCTGCGTGCGCACTTTCAATGAAAATACAGCCCGAGAAGACAAAAATATCGCAGGCCATACCCCATTTATCCGCCTAAAATATATATTTTCTTTAGAGGATTCGACGTATTTAGGTAATTTTGTAAACATTTAATGATATTTCTTTGTTTTTTTCTAAACCCTGATGAATTTTGTTCACCACGAGTAAAAAAATAAATGCTAAATGTCGAAACATTGTCCTAAGTTGCAGGATGTAAACTATCTTCAAAAACGTATCATATTACAACGTTCTTAGAAATACGGAACAATGTTAAATTTTTAGCAAATATACGAGTCTGGTTTCAAAATGACAGATGTAGGGTTAAATTTAATGACGACGCGTTTTTCAATCAGCTGTACACACACCAGACGTGTTGGCAACCTCCATTGCCTGTGTTAAAAAAATATCGTATACAAGACTGGTGAATTAATGAACGTAACCGAAAAACTGTTAAAATTCTACTTTTATTGGTATATATGATATTGGATATTTGCAATTCATTGTTTTTTTTATTTTGTGCAGTGTTATGCATCATATGTGATGAAAATGTGCTCTATCATAAGTATCATTGCACATGTGTTCCTGTTATGTCAGACCCATATAAGTCACATTCTGTCAAAGTAACAGTGGTTGAATGATCCTGCCATACTTTGCACTAAAGTGCAAAAAGACTGATTGCTGAGTGCAGCATTATGTCGTGTGATATTTTTTTGGAAAAAGATTTGCAATTGATTGCGGAATTGCGGATTCTTAAGAATCTAATCCAACCCAGTGAATTTGGCAGAGTAATTTTATTGTGCAATTTTGCAGTCTACAGTCATGTACTATTTTAACTTTCAGTTGCTTCAATTATAATTATGATTTTGATAAAGACACTTTGTTGGGTTTCATTTAATCTCATTTTAGAAATTGATTTCTTATTTTTAAATAGCAAATGAGAGTTCACACCCAGCATTTATAAATAATCAATGTCTTGAAAAAAAAAGGAAACAGAAAAAAGGAAGGAAACATAATATAAGATTGATGAAATGGGTAAATATAACTACTTTAGGGAAATATTAGAAACAAAAACTTGCAAAAGTGAGTCAATTGTTGTCTATTTTTGTACATATATTTTTTTATACATTGGTAATTGAAGGCTAGTTGTCTTACAAGACATGACATGTAATCATATATGTTATTATTCTTGACAAAAACTGTTTAGTTTTTCTCATTATTAGATTTGTTATGAATTACTTCATTTAGAAATACATGTAGAAAATGTGATAGATAAATGTATGCATTTATTGAAATAACCATAGTATTAGACAATCGGTGGATTAGCATACAGAGATTATCTCTGTATCAGATTTTAGGATAAATACTTGTATAATCAGATTAGTTGTGATTCTTACTCTATACAAATATCCTGTCAAAGATCATGCCAGTGCATGTAGAGAGATGTCCATTGTCTATAAGATCTTTGAAAAATTCCACAAGCCCTTATTACTTCCTTTGAAATAGAGAAATATAACATTTGTCATTTAACAGGATATGAATAATAGAGTTCATAAGTAAATTGTAAACAAATGATGTGGCTGAGTTATCAATAGATATCTTTCTTCTGTTTGATCTGAAATAGGAAGAGGATAGTCTCTAAGATTGACTGTAAATAAAACAGAATTACATGTAGTACATGTCATGTACCGGTAGTATGTTGTACGTGTGAGCACTACGTACCTGGTACCAATTGTATCAATTTATTGCCAACTCCTGGAGGATTTGATCTCAGTTCCAAAACATAGTATTGCATAAATTTTAAAAGTCATTTGGGGGAGGTTTGGAATACCATCAAGGTGTGTATCCATCTTCTTGTTTTTCCATTGAAGGTGGAACAGGATAATTTAGAATGTTGATACAAATATTGTATCATATTTTGAATATAACCATCATTATAAAATTTTCAGGCAAAAAATATTTTCAAAATTCTTTAAAGGCAAAAATTGTATAAACTGCAACTTGAATATCTAATTTATGACATACTGATCACTAGATACATAAGCCCACTGAGCTATGTTGTAAATCAAAGTGTTTGTAATAGATAAAAGATATAGCCTAAGAGATGAGGTTAATTTTCTTGCTTGTTTTCTTGTTTCACTGGGTCTAAAATGGTTTAAATAACTTTCTTCATGCCTCCACCACGAAAAATCCTCCAAAAAAGCAATAAAATCAAGACATATATATTGTTATTGCTTACTGCAAGGAAATATTTACATATACAATACAGATTTACATTTATTTCGATATCTTGGCCAATTTCTCATCTTTATAGAAAGGAATTATAGAAATATGGAGGAATAAAATTAAAACTGTCAACATTTGTGGACTTTTGTATAATGTAATTATCTAATTCAGCATTAAAACAGGTTGGAAATGCTGCTGGTCTTATTTATATACACTGATTACTGAATTACAGCTTAGAGTTGGGAAAAGGTTGATTTTTATCAGCAAATTATAACCCTACCACCGACCTTGAAAAACGGGCCAGTATCAATTTGCTGTTTGACACAAATTATCCCGAGTCCTTGGTCTTGTTAAAACGCTCAAGTAATCTAGTTGTCAAAATCAAAAAATAATGTGTAAACATGTAGTAAATGATATTTCCTCTTTGCAGGTCAAACTTTCTGGCATGAGCCAGACTGAGGATTGTGCCTATGGCAGACCAACCTGAGGAAGTTTGTGGGGGGTCAGATCATCGCCACATCCCAGGGGCGTCGGTGCATCACTCTAAGTACACACAGTAAGAACTAGTCTACAGATCTCAACCATTGAGGAACTGTCTCGTCTAACTTTTTGAACATTTTGACTGTAACAGAATCATGATTGAAAAATAGTTCTATGTTGAATGTATTTTGTCTTAGTACTTAAATTACGTTTGTAAATCAAATTTTGATTGTGACTTTGAATTGTAGACAATTTCCAGAAGACAGTAAGAAAGCTCGCTCAAAGCGAGGGAATAAACGTGCATCCACATCTTCTATTGAAGGCCACACGACAACTAAAAGTAGTAAATTAACAGAATCTAGTGAGTCTACTCGACCTCGCAGGAATTCGCTAGACTCAGTGGGTAGTAGCTCGGCAAGCTCATCGACTCGCCTCTCCTCCAGGCGACAGTCTGTGGAACTGCCTTTAGAACCATACGCAATATCTCAGAACTTACGTTCCAATTCTAACGCATCTGTGATAGAGGGAATACCTTACTACAAAACTAAGGAAAAACCAAAAGAGACCAAGAGAGTGTCTCCAAAAATAGCTGACCAAACAGGATCGGCAAAAAAACAGAAAACCAAGAGTAAAGAGGACAAAAACAAAAGTAATCCAGAGACAAAATCTGTGATTGTTGATTCAAACAAAGTAACAAAGACAGCATCAAAGAGTCTCACCCCTGGGAAGAAGGCCCACACATCTGTATTAGGTGAATCAAGCACAGGAGGTAGACGCAGAAAATCTTTCCCATCCAAGTCGCCCGAGCTTGACAGCTTACGGCGAACACGACAAAGCAGAAAAACGGGATCCTGTGCAAGTAGCAGGTTTGTTGAAATTTAAATAAATAAAATTTAGATTTTCATTTTGTTTTGTAGAAAATATCTACTGATACCATTGTAATCATAATAAGCAGATACATTATATTGTATATTACAGCATGTTTTATGAGCTTTAATACAGAAGTGACATTTTTTGGTTGATTTTACCTTCCTGATCTCTGTGTTGAACACGAAATGTTTTATATTATGTAGTGGTAGTAGGCAATCGTCTTCCCTCTCAAAGCGCCAGGGAGCCAGCAGGGGCCGGGCCGATAACAGTGAAGGCACCAGTAGTGGAAAGTCAACCACTCAGTCCAGTCGTGGCAGAACCACAGAGGCAGAAGCCTTGAGTAGTAGCAGTGCAATGGCATCAGAAGAGGGTGAGGGAGCAAGAACCGGAGGTAGTGAAGAAACCCCAAACCCCACAGCAGGTAAAACTCATTTCATACCAGTCCCAGTGTCCAACCCCTGCAAAACTTAAGGTATCCGATCCATATAGGACCAAATTTTTCCAACCTTGAATATCTATCATGTATTTAATACTTTGATATTTTTTTAAAGCATTTAAGAATAGAAAAAGATTTACCGAGAGAAACTTTCAAAAATATTATTAACTAAGCAGTAATTAATTAATGAAGATTGCATTAAGGTCTATGGAGACAAGCACATTTTTTAGATAAAAAAGTAATTATTAGGAATATCAAAAAATGTTTTGGTGGAAAGATGTATTTTATCATTAGGAATACAAAAACTATTAAAAATAAATTTTATACTGTGTAGATGTTTTAGAATTAATTTTGTATAAGAATAAAAGCAAAGGGGGACAACTCTTCCAAAAAAGGAAAAGATCATTAATTAGGACACATTCCACACTTACATATTGATACTTAAATAGGAAACTTATGTCCAAGTATACTGAGTATTTTAGCCCATACCTATCTGTTATGCACCCAGATTCATTGAATCTGAGGCTATTATGGATCGGATACCTTAATTGCTGTGTTTTGTTGAACTATTTCACAAGCCTACTTGGAAGTTTTTTCTGTTTTAGCCACAAGTTCTGGTGGAGCGACAGCAAGCCTGACCTCTGAGAGTGAGACTGAAGAGGCTGATATGGGTCGACTTCAGGCCCTCCTAGAGGCCCGGGGTCTACCCTCACAGCTGTTTGGGGCCCTGGGGCCACGCATGCATCAACTTCTGCATCGTACCATGGGAGGGGGATCAAGTAAGTAAAGAGATCAGTTGTATATTTTTGTAACCCATTGAGTTGATTGAATATGATACAAATTGCTAAGAGCTAAAGGTAACAGAAAAGGAGTTTGTTAAAGTTCATCAATAGCTTTTGAAAACATGTATAATACATAAAGTGCCTTTTCTATCCTTTAAGTGAACAAAGCCCAGCAGCTTCTTCAGGGCCTGCAGTCAACAGGGAATGAAGACCAACAGCTGACGGCAGCCATTGAGATGTGTCAGTTGCTAGTAATGGGAAACGAGGACACTCTGGCGGGCTTCCCCGTCAAACAGGTGGTTCCTGCGCTCATCACCCTCCTACAGATGGAGCACAACTTTGACATGATGAACCACGCGTGCCGGGCACTGACCTACATGATGGAGGCCCTGCCCAGGTCCTCGGCCATTGTGGTAGATGCTGTACCAGTCTTCTTAGAAAAGGTAAGGGGCCTTTCTAACTAACAATATTACAGTCAAACATCATTATCTCAAACTAGATAGGACTTTAAAAAAAACCTTCAAGATATCCAAGTATTTGAGATATTGAGGGTAAAATACTTTAAGAAACTAATGGTTGGGACTTACAAATCACTTCAACATATCCTTTGTATTCGAGATATCAGTGTTTGAGATATCAAAGTCCAACTGTACATATAAGAATATTTGGTAGAATATTTGGTAGATATGGTGAAAGTGTAAATTGGACAGATGTGTACTAATGCAGGGAAATGTGTCAGGGAGGGGTGATTTGGTAGTGTTTTTTCTTCCATATTTTATGATAATGTTATGGTTTTCCTACTCTCGTTTTACTAGCTGAGGGCCATACAGTGTATGGATGTGGCTGAACAGTCACTGACTGCTTTAGAGATGTTATCCAGAAGACATGGCAAGTCCATCCTGCAGGCTGTAAGTCAAAGCTATATCTCAACCGCAATATTTAGAATTATCCACATACTGTTGTTATAAAAGCATTTGATATGATAATCACCTTGTGTTATGACTTTCAGGGAGGAATTGCAGCATCCTTGATGTTCCTGGACTTCTTCAGCATCACGGCACAGAGGAGTGCTCTAGCCATCACCGCGAACTGTGTCCAGAACATGACGTACGATGAATTCCACTTGATTAGAGACTCGTTGCAGTTACTGAGCAATAAACTCACCCATCAGGTAAGGAAGGAAACTCAAATTTATTATAACCTACTCATTTTCTTATAAAACTGGGAAAGGCTAGTTCTGTAACAAAATTGTCATTTGTCATGTTTGATAAAAAAATTAATGCATTGGTTCACAAATTGTAGCCCCCTTTTCTCTAGGAATTAGTACTTTTGAATTTATCTTGCGTATATTTAATGAAAAATATTTGTTTGCAATCAGAAAAAATATACAGTACTGGCTGGGTCTCATGCACCAGTTATTTTTGTGCTCTCGTTTCAGGACAAGAAATCAGTAGAGAACTGCTGTATTTGCTTCTGTCGCTTGGTGGATAATTTCCAGACCGACCAGAGGACCCTAAAGGAGATTGCTGTCCATGGTCTGCTGACCAACATCCAACAATTACTGGTGGTCAGCCCCTCTGTCATCAGTACCAGCACATTCGTCATGGTGATTAGGATGCTGTCCATCATGTGTGCCAGCTGTCCTGACCTGGCAGTGGTCTTACTCAAACAAAGTAGGTCTGCTACTGTTCACTTAAGGGAAAAGGGTCAAAATCAGCATCAGACTAAATTAAATCTACATTGTATACTGTGTTTTCATTGATATCAGTAGGCATCAGTTTTTATAAGTTTAATGAAAACCACAGTTTCAAGGATACATGACATCATGGACAATGATCATATCAATACAATTTCATAGATGAACTCGGCAATGGAATCCATGAAAATTGGTATTCAATGATCATTAATGAAATTATATTACTCAACTTATCACAATTGACAGTTTTTGCAATGTAAAAATTACTTGTATTGTGTCATATTTTGTATTGATCTAGTACTAAATGCTGTCAAAGTTCTTTAGCTCTTCGCAGGGGTAGAATTTTTTTTTGTAAAAAAATATTCTAGACCATCTCACTTCTCTTAATCTTATTTAATTTGTTATGACATTGACATCTAGTTATAAAGTATAATGCTCAATGTATGAATGGTTTCTTCCCCCCAGAAATTGCAGACACTCTTTGTTACCTTCTTGTTGGAACCTCAGAAGAAGAAATGCATGGAGTAGAGGTTTGTCTTTCATTCATTTCTGATTAATTATCATGCAATACCAAATTTTCTTTGGAAATAGAGGAATACAGATGATTGAGAAAATTATGAAAATATTTTTAAAATTTTACAACATTCAAATAGTATATTAAATTTTGATTACAGTTGATTTCTAGAACTCCTCAAGAGCTGTATGAAATTGTTTGCTTGATTGGGTATGTATTATTTGCAGTTTTTAGGGAATTTTCCTATTCAGTCCTCAATTCTAGATTGTGTTGATTGCAAGAAATGTTTTTTTCTGACACATATGTCTCTCTTTGGTTGCAAAAAGTGTTTGACTGATTGGCCTCTGTTTGATAGTGAATTGATGCCAGCCCTGCCCACCGATGGGATGTTTGCTATAGACAACATGCTGTGTAAGACACACAGCAGTGTAATTGATCTAGTCAGCTGGCAGTGGCGGGACGACCGGGGGGTGTGGCATCCCTACACCTCCATTGATGGCAAAATCATCGAGGTAAGACCGAGTCATAGAAGTGTGATGCAGTATTACAATATTTGAATGATATTTTTGGTGAGGTTAGAGTTATATTTGATGTTATAAAGTATTACCATTCTACAAATAACATACCTAAAGGTAAACTAGACATAGGCAAATTCCTGTAACTGCAGCATGTGAAATCTTTATTATACCCTCATTTTAGGGTGGGGGTATAAGAATCACCTTGTCTGTCTGTCTGTCTTTGCAATCGTATCAGGTCCTTATATTTCTTAAGGAGAAAATTTGATGTACCTACTTCACACAAAGAGTGTTATGATTTTGACTTATGACCCATTGTCATTAGTGCAAGTTCAAGGTCATTGCCCCCCAAAAATGTATAATTGCTGTCTAGGCCATATTTTTTAATGGAAAATGATTAGAATTGATAACTTGACACAAAGATGCCTGTGACGTAAAAATATGTCCTGACCTTGAGCTTTAATTATTTGTGCAAGTTCAAGGTCAATGGATAATATATGGTGCATCCATTAATATTCAATAGAGAAATACCGTACTTCAGTTATTATATTTTGTTGTGGGGGTATCATTTGTGAGCTGGCTCACAGTACTCACAGTATCAGTGTCATTGATGTTTTAAAATTGTTATTTTACCAATTTTAAAAATCACCAATCCTCTCCAGAAACAACATTTCATTATAACCTTCTTGAAAGCATGAGATTTAAACCCCATTAGTGCATGATGGGAGTTATTGAATTTTGTTGTTAAAAATTGTGTTTTGTGTGTTCATTCTTAGGCTGCATACCAGTCTGGTGAGGATGAAGTGAGTTTGAACACAATGGGCCGATCTTACACAATAGATTTTAACACACTACAACAAATCAATGAAGACACGGGGACGGCCAGAGCTGTCCAAAGGAAGGTCAATGCTACCGCTGGGGGATCTCAAACTACAGGTGGGGTGTCAGAAGTTTCAATTGCACAAGGGTTTCCCAAATGTTTCATTAAAGCACTCTTGAAATACATAGGAATTTAAATGCATATATTGAGAATTATAATGATTATCTTATATTTAATTGGTTTGTTCTAAGACAAATGTGAATTACTGTCAATATATCCAAGTTATACAGTACCTAGGTTACTATGAATCTTGCATGGCAGGCAAACCTTCAAAGAACTTGATCAACATATGGTTACTTAATTACAATGGCTCTTCCAGGCAGTATTTTGAGTTTTGTTTTGTTCCTCAGCATCCTCAAGCTCCTCGAGCACGGCCTCGGAGATCAACCTGGAGCAGTGTGACTCGAGGGCAGAGGTCCTCAAAGAGGACATGAAGTTGGCCTCGGTCTTCATCAAAACTCTGTTCGCTGTGCTCTATGAGGTGTACAGCTCCTCGGTAAGTGGTGTTGGTGGTGTTGGTGGGGGTGTAAAATCTTATGCTCTTGCATGGATTAAAGTATCATTACACAATATGTTTAGGTTTTATTGTATGTGGAAAATTTTGGGAAGATAAAGTATATCTGTTGCTATATGTTATTGAAATTTTATTTTTTTGCAATTTCAAAAGTTCTCATAACAAAATCTTGAAAATTGTGCAAGTATATTAAATAGCAAGACTTAATTACATATGTATATAATAAGCAATTTTTTACACTTATGTAGTGGATGACAGGTTGTAAGAAATTTTAATTTCTAAAACTGAACCTCATAAAGAAAAGTAAAACGGCTTCATAAATCTTCATGTGTATTTAATTTTTGAATGGATGAGTAAGCTTTTTGTTTTGTCTTTGATAGGCTGGACCTACTGTGCGACACAAGTGTCTTCAGACTTTGCTCAGAATGATCTATTATGCTGAGCCCAGCTTACTGAAGGAAATTCTCCAGTCTCAACCAGTCTCAAGGTAAATAAACCCACTCTTAACTTTAGTTGTTCCTAGATCTGTAATCATGAACTGCCTTCATGAAGAATTACCTCTATCCTTCTGTTTGTTTCAGTCACATTGCTGCTATGATGGCATCAAATGATGTCAAAGTTGTTGTTGGAGCGATTCAGATGGCAGAGATTCTGATGCAGAAGCTACCAGACATCTTCAGTGTGTACTTCAGGAGGGAAGGTATATTCTATGTTTAAAATTCTGCATTCAAAGAACAAATGCTTGTAACCATCTGAATTAGATTCTTTATTTGCTTGAGATGTACGAATACTTGTATGTCAAACCAAAACTAGATATGAATTTAATGTTGAGTCTAAATGTTTTTAAATGATAATATATCAACTTGCATTCCATTTTGTCTTGCCATATAATTATGAGTGTCAAAATTCACATCTGGCATGGTCATTTTACAGGTGTAATGCACCAGATTAAACGATTGGCTGACTCCGAGTTGAAGGTGGAGTCCCCGGTAAAGCCTGCTCCGACTACCGCCTCCTCCTCCAGCCTCAGTAGTACCTCGTCTGGGTCATTGACCTCTGAACCAGTCCCCACAGAGAAGGAGGGGGCATCTCCCCCTGCCCCAGAAGATAGCCCCAGCTCCAGTCAGATGTAAGCTCCAGTGTTGTACTGTTGGTCTATTGATGTATCACATTTTTTGTTGCTTTTTTGCAAATTATTACGAAAATAATGTAAATTTGTAAACATAATTAGCATAAATTATTATTGTGATTTAAGCTGTTCTAGAAGTGGACAGGAAAGCCAGGGAAAAATCAGATGTTTGGTCATAAAATATATATAGTTCATTAAAAAGCAATCAGATACTGTATATGGTATTAGAACTTGAACTTCGTATGTTCTGTTCAATTTACTGTACTTTGATGTCAAAGACTTAAAAGTAAAATTTTTATTTACGATGAGTTACAAAATTAATTGGATAAAGCAATTGACAATAAGCTAAAGGTAGATCAAAGTGATCTCAAAGCTCTTGTCCAAGACAAAAAATTGTTGGACCCTTTGGTTAGTGATATTATTTTGTCTTTTAGGAAACTTAGTGATGTTTTGAAAAGAAAGAAAGCTCCAAAACGCTCCTTAGGCAGAAAGAGCAAAGAGGAAGCCACAACCTCCGAAACAAAACCATCGTCCAGAAGCTCGGGGCGGGCCAAGTCTGCGAGCAGCAAGGAGAGCAAGTCCTCCTCCTCCTCAAAGATCTCCTTCCTTCCAAGTCTCAACCCCCGCAGCTGGGCCAAGTTCTCCTCCAGTGACCGAGTGCCAAAAGCTTCTGCATCAAAGGTAGGCTAACAAAGGAATAGATCCAAAAGGTTATGATTGCTGAAGATTACTGATAAGACATGTGCCTTGAGTGCAGAAGGCCTCTGCATCATAGGTAGTTGGGAAGTAGCTTATAAAGTAAGGATCCAAAAAGTTTTATGAATGTAGAAATATTTTGATAAGGCATGTCTCCTTTTTCAGGAGTCAGAGAATATTATACACAAGAGAGTTTTATTAAGGAAATATATAACAGACCAAGGCTAATGCTGTAGGATTACTCATGGCTGCTCTAAAAGAAAACTTTTTTTGGATGAAATTTGACTTGTTAATTTTTCAGTGAAAGGACAATTGAGTGTACATATGCATATAGTAATATGAACAATTCACATTTACAGGAAGCAGTTTTATCCAAAAATTCACAAATATCAGCTCATAGGGAAAAAATTAAAACATGGATCAAGGATCAAGGTAAGTTCATACAGATGTTGAAGTTGGGAATGATAAAGATCATCTGAAGATAGAGAAATGTCCATGCTTTGCCTTTATACATATATGAACCTGAATGTTTTTCAGCTGAGCGATTCCTCCAGCAGTACTTTGGTCCAGACTTTGAGGGAACCAGTCACCCAGCCTTGACCGTACTCAACCAGTTGTGTTCAGCTGCCGAGCAAATTCAGACTGAGGTATGTGTATGTGTTACACAGTGCTTCAATTGACGATTTGTGTATTAGATTGTTGATCATCAGTGATATAAAAAACGATATTGAACATCAACATCTTTTCAATGTTTTTAAAGATTTGTTGTCATTTCAGGGTATATTTAAAGGCTAGATTTATAGGATATTTGACATGTACTTTTAGTGTAGAAATTATCTCTATGTTTGACATGTACATGTATTTTCAGTGTGACAGTGGTATAGAAGGATTAAAAAGCATAGCTGTGATCATGAGAGACAGTGACGTCTCGCCCTTTGAAATCATCCACAGTGGCCTCATACAAAAGCTGCTGCAGTATCTCACGTCATCCGCTTGTGCTGTGCCACGTGATGTCAGGATACGGCGCTTTCTGCACATCTTCCTTAATTGTCCAGTCAGTAGTTAAAGATTTTCAATGGCTTTGAAATATTTAGAATACATGTTTGCCTAGATAACATTTTATATTGTGTCCCTCTGACTTAAAAGAGCTAGAACTTTTTTTGGAGGGGAAAATTATTATTCTCTTACGAATTGTTGAATATTAATGTCTGTTAAATTTTGTCCCACAAGATATACTGAAATTGTGGGCATTTCAATATCAATTAAGCATTAAAATTTTGAAATTGTGAAGTGCTGTACATGTAGCTATGCTGTAATCATTTAATTTCTTTACTAGGCCCCTGATGTATTACATGTGAAAAGGTTAGAAATGGAGGGAAATCCTGCAATGTCCTATCTAGTCAACAAACTTATTGGATGTCTTCATCAGTTAGAACAGGTACAGAGTTAATGCCATAGACCTGATGATTTATTGGTATGTAATGAAAATGCTTATTTTTGATCTATCTTGCTGAAATTAACCCCCACTCGTGTATCCAGTTTCAGGTCAAAGTTCATGACCTCCCAGGAGGCAATACCTCCAGTGGCAGAGGATCAAATGCTCTCAGATTCTTCAATACCCATCAACTCAAGGTAACTACTGCAATTTTCTTACTGTTCACGTTAAATCACGAGAAGCAACAACGAAATTGGTTCTTGCTATTTTGTATCCCCAGAACAGCAGAATTACAGAATTAAGTACTCACCTAAGATATGGAATTTACAGTATAATTAATTTGCATATTTTTTGTAAAGAAACTTCACATAAATATTTTAATAAAACAATCTGTTTTGATGTGATTATATTAGACTTAATCAATGATGACATTGTGTGTCTTTCAGTGTAATCTCCAACGACACCCTGAGTGCACCACCCTGAGGCAGTGGAAGGGAGGGCCAGTCAAAATTGACCCCCTGGCCCTAGTTCAGGCCATCGAGAGATACCTGGTGATAAGAGGCTATGGAAGGTCAAAGCCTGATGGGGATGATGATATCAGCGACGATGAGAATTCTGATGATGATGTTGACGACACCATGGTTAGAGCTAGTTACAGTATCTCTATCTCAAAAATTTAAATTCTGAAAAAGCTGAATGGCTTAGAATATAAGGATGGTTTGGGATCAGATTTTTATAACTGTTCATGTATCTGAATATGAAAAGAAGAACTGATTAGAGACTGAGTGAGTAGATTACATAGTGTGCATTCTTGCTACAGGCTGCTGTGTTCATCAGTCAAGGAACAGCCAGACACAAACTGGAGTTCTTCATGGGTGAGCGATTCCTGCCGTACAACATGACAGTGTACCAAGCGGTCAAAAACTACAGTAACCCTGGGGAGACCAGTGAGACAGACACTGAGGCCGAGAGTCCACTTGGCCACGCCAACATCTGGGTTCAAACCCACACCATTTGGTAAGTTCTTATCATTAAAGAATGGATGTTTGAAGGTTCATAACTGAAATCTGTATATGGATTTAGGTGCAAGTGTTTGATTCAGACTTGTTGAAGTTTGAGTTTGAAGCTTTTGAATAAATTGGGTATGGCAATAAACATGGCAGTGTTTTTTGAAAATTTTGTTGAACTTTACCACGAGTTGTTTCACGTGTATGTGGATGTTGTAGGTACCGTCCTGCATCAGAAGGTGATGATGCTTCAGCCACAAGTCCAAAGAAAACCAAGGGAGATAACAAATCCCAAAAAACCGTCAGAAGAAAGATGGATGAACTGTGGAATGGTGAGTTGTTTTTAAAAATGTACTAGTGCATGTACACTCTGCTCATTGAGAAGTTATAACAGCATTTTAGTCAAGATATGAAATACAGTGAATGCTCCACTATGTGTTGATTGATTAATGTATATTTATTTATATATTAAGATAATTTTTGGATAAGGAATGTTACACACATGCCTGTTCTGTACTGAGTTTCTATGTAACAATAGATGGACACTGCCCCGTGATGGTCCCCGCCCTCAACGCTTACCTGACAGACAAACTCCCGGCATTTGTCACAGTCCAGGATGCCTCGCTGGACGTCATTGCATTACTTCGAATCCTCCACGCGTTTAACAGATACTGGTCCACTATGTACGAGGTGAGTCCCACTTTCATAAACTTGTATAAACTCTTATAATTACTCACAAGTATAACCGTGTTATTTTCTTAATGAATTTACTTGTACAAAACATTTGAAAGGAAACATAAATCTACATGTAAATTATTTTGCTGTTGAAAACAATTTTGCATCTTTCACCCTTTCATTGTTGTATTTTGTTGTTGTAGGTGCCATGTCCAGTTAATCCAGTACTACCGTACATTGAATTTCTTAGTTCCAAATTAACAGCCAAAGCTAATCGCCAGCTACAGGACCCTCTTGTTATAATGACTGGGAACCTTCCTAACTGGTTGGCAGAAATCTCAAACGCAGCGTGAGTGGAATTAACATGTAGTAATATGCCTCTAGAATTAATTTTATATATTGAATTAAGGATAGACTTTTTATATATCCTTAAATCTAGCACATATTCAAGTACATGTATTCATTTTTTGTTTTAAGTTATACTATGTTACAAGCACATAAACCTTATCATAAGATTTTGATTATGTTTTTGAAATTGCAAATCAAATTTTATTCTGTTACATGTATTAGATAATGATCAGAAAAGACTGACTCTAAATTTTCTATAATGACACATTCTGAAATGGCTTTTTGCAGTCCGTTCCTGTTTCCATTTGACACGCGACAGCTGTTATTCTATGCCACCACCTTTGACAGAGACCGTGCGTTGATGAGGCTACAGGACAACACCGGGGATAACGGGACGACAGACAGTACGGACAGAGTGGCCCCCCGGCTGGACCGTAGAAGGGTAGGACATCCAAATGTGGCAGTGATTTTTTTTTGAGATGAATTCAGAGAATTAATCACTGGGGTGAATAGATGATCAAAACTATGAAGAAATAGTACTCAGAATTACAGAGAAATGTTATCAGATATAAAGATTTTTATAAAAGCATTTCAATTAATAATTAACAATTCAGTTCATAGGTTTCGCCATGTGTGAATAATTTAAATTGTAAAGTAAGCACAAAACACAATGATTTGCTTGTTAGCAGTAGATTTTATGATTCACAAAAGTGATGAATTTCTGTCACATTGACACATTATTTCAGAAACAAGTGAGCAGAACGGAATTGTTGAAACAGGCAGAGAAGGTGATGGAGGACATTGGTAACTCCAGGGCCCTGCTGGAGATCCAGTACGAAAACGAGGTTTGTACCTTTACTGCAGTACTGTAAAACAACCTACACTAGCTATAAGTTGGTGAAAGAAAAGGAATTTCTTAACTTTCTTATCTTTCGTATCTTTTTTTATGTGGTCCGTTGTAGATTAAATTGATGACCCATTTTGAATTAAGATTTTGGTTATCTTGCAGGTTGGTACTGGTTTGGGCCCAACATTAGAGTTCTATGCCTTGGTGTCTAAAGAGGTACAGAAGTCTGACCTTGACCTTTGGAGAGGGGATGGCATTAAGGAGAAAAGTGCAATAGGTCAGCTGGAAATTCAGTCTTTTTCATTGCATGAATCATGTTGAGGAAATTTAATCAATAACTGGTGTTGTAATATTATGATGATAGGCACCAATGCATGCACTTCTTTAAGAAACAGTATTGTGTACAAGACTAGTATTTTTCGTTGGTATAGGGGAGGATGAGGAGATCTTGTACTGTTATTCCCCCTGTGGCTTGTTCCCGGCCCCACTTCCAAGAAACGCTAAAGCAGCGGTCATTAATAAAGTCAAAGCCAAGTTCAAGTTTCTGGGGAAGTTCATGGCCAAAGCTTTAATGGACTCCAGAATGGTGAATATCTACATCACTCCTTATTTTGTAATTGTTGCATGAGATTATTGAAATGTTAAATTCATAATGCTGTTACATTATTTGCAAAATTACCTTATACTATAATTTCATGCAAGGAGCATCTCAAGAAATGGTTTGAATTTTCATTTCCCTTAAATGATTTAAATCTACATTAATTTTCAAGTGTTTTTAAGTAGTCATATTTTTGAGTCACAAAGATGACTTGTAATGGATTTGTTACAGCTGGACATCCCCCTGAGTTTGGTGTTCTACAAATGGCTGCTGGGACAGGAACATAGCCTGACCTCCAGTGACCTTCAGCATCTGGACCCAGTGGTGGCGAAATCATTCCAACAACTAGAGGACGTCTTACACCAAAAACAAAGGATTCTCACTGACAAATCACATGTAAGTCAAAAACGGAGGATCCTTACCGACAAGTCACATGTAAGTCAAAAACAGAGGATCCACACCGACAAGTCACATGTAAGTCAAAAACAGAGGATCCTCAAAAAACAGGATCCTCACCGACAAGTCACATGTAAGTCAAAAACAGAGGATCCTCACCGACAAGTCACATGTAAGTCAAAAACAGAGGATCCTCACCGACAAGTCACATGTAAGTCCACAGAATGCTAGGTTTGACATACTGATTATCAATCAGATGAAAGTCATGTATTGTGTGTAAACTTTGTAATGCAAATTATCTATGTTAGTTATACAATAATGTCAGCATTTCCCAACATTTAAGTGGGTCTTGAATTACCGAGTTACATGTACATGTTTTATAATACACACATTTATTGCCTTGATTTTATGTAACAATGTCAGATATGTTTTATTGTTAATTTTGATTGTTTATTGATCTTAGAAATTCAGAAAGATACTTTTGAACAATAAATTTTCAAATTATTTTTGAAGTGCAATTTGTATATTCACACACTTTGTTTACCCTTCTAGACGGACGAGAGTCGACAGTTGGCTCTGGAGAGTTTGACCATGGATGGTTGTAGTATAGAAGATCTGGACATTAACTTCACTCTGCCTGGCTACTCCAACATAGAGCTGAAGAAGGGGGGTCAGGATATCACAGTCACACTGGATAATCTGGAGGAGTACTTACAGGCAAGTCTCACAGGCAAAGAATTCTATTTTAATACAGTAAAACACGGTTATAGCGAACATGCTTATAATGAATTGGCGCTTACAGCGAAGTGATTTTTTAAACCCCATGACTTTATAACAGTCATGTTGTTAACTTGATAGATTTAATGAAATACACTTATAACGAAGCAAAATCGCCGGTCCCTGGCACTTTGTTATAAACGTGTTTTACTGTCTACAGACCTTACACAGGCAGCCTTTTATAGATTTCCATATACTCTATTATGTGTTGTAATTTCATGGACATGTTAGTCATGAATGTTTAGACACCAAAGAAATGTATAATTATGGCTCATCAATCATACATTAATGCTGAATTTATATTTTTAAATTTTTTAAAGAAAATTTTATTTAGAAGTGAAATGCACACTATTTCAGCAAAGCTTGACAAGCTGTAGTTGAAAAAAAAAAATCACAAGTGAACTCAATAATTTTGTCAAGAAATAACTAACTGTGGAATCATTTAAATTTGTGGGGGCCAATTTTCGTGAATTGTGGGTGTTTTGCTCATTCGTGGAGATGTAATTTTGTGGATGCGTTTTTCAGTTTCCGTAAAATAACTCTTTCAAAATTTGTTTTTGATGAGGATGTAAATTTGTGGGATAGGGCTACCCATGAATACCACGATAATTGAGCTACCACGAAATCTAATGGTTCCACAGTATCTATTAAATGGCTCTTAAGTGAGAGTTGTTAAACTTATCATAGGGTCAACAGTAACTTTAATGAATTAGGGAAAAACCAAGGTACCAGTAGTGAACTGTACTTTTTAATGAGTCCCTGCTATTTCAGCTGGTGGTCCACTGGAGTCAGGTCGAGGGCGTGTCTCGACAGTTTGAGGCCTTCAGGGAGGGGTTCGAAGAGATCTTCACTCTGTCCACACTGCAGAGCTTCTATCCAGAGGAGGTACTTGTAATGAACTGAACTCTTCCTATTAGTGATTGTTTGATATACCGTATAACCCGTAATTTTTGCAGTCATCTAATTTTCGCTTTTTTTTGCTATCTCTTTCAAATCGCAAAATATCAAATACGCAGAAATTATATCCTGTATTATTTTCTATGAGACGCTTTTAAAAGCACAAAAAATTACTGACGCAAATTAAAAATGCCACACATTTTCCCCTTTTTTGCAAATTTTTTGACAAGTGAAGAAGAAACAGATATATGGTAACCTCTACTCAAATATATACATGTACATCCATTAATGAAATTTTCTATTGAATTGTCTTTGAAAACTGTTTTTCCTCTATCAGTTTAATATTTCCTGAAGGTACAATTTTTTTTTCATGAATTTGTTAAATTATTCTCTTTTAATTTATATGAAGGTAAATACATTGCTTTTATAAAGGTTGTTCATGAAATAAGACGTTTTCTTTTGTTGATAGTTGGAACAGCTGTTTTGTGGCAACAAGAAGGAAGTGTGGGACGTTAAGATGTTAATGGAATGCTGTCGACCCGACCACGGTTATACACACGACAGCCGGGCTGTCAACTTCCTGTTTGAGGTTCTGAGTTGTTATGATGACGTGGAACAGAGACAGTTCTTGCAGTTTGTTACTGGGTCTCCACGCTTACCTGTTGGAGGTAAAAACATTGTTTTGTTCCATCTTATCTTTAAATGAAGGGTGTTAAGATGATGCTTCTTCAGTGACATTGTGCATGTAGCATTTTCTCTTCCAAGATTTGTAAAAGGATTTTTTTTTATTTTGTGTGCGAGAAATGTAAGTGATATAACTTTTAATTTTAGGCTTCAGAAGTTTGAATCCTCCATTGACCATCGTTAGAAAATCATTTGAAGGAACAGAAAATCCTGATAATTTCCTACCATCCGTGATGACATGTGTTAACTATCTGAAACTGCCTGATTATAGCACAATAGACATTATGCGAGAAAAGTTAACAGTTGCTGCAAAAGAGGGACAACTTTCTTTC
This sequence comes from Magallana gigas, assembly GCF_963853765.1. NCBI lineage: Eukaryota > Metazoa > Mollusca > Bivalvia > Ostreida > Ostreidae > Magallana > Magallana gigas. The sequence goes on along the minus strand of NC_088860.1, from coordinate 10,313,795 downwards.
CATTTATCATAGAAAGTGATTGGATTTGTAATTGTTACGTTATTCAAAGTGTTGGAACTTGGAAAGAAAGAAGGAGGGGGTTGTTAGCTAGATATTATGCTTAATGTGTCTGTTGCATATAATGTCTTTGCAAAATTATGACCTTCATGTCTGGAATTGGCGTTCAAAGAAAGTACAAACTTTGTCGAGAGAAAGGGATTTGTAATTGAATAAAACTCCCAAGATGAATTACTGCTAAACTGGTTGTGTGAATTTTTTTGTCATTTATAGATGAAGATAGAAAAACAAAGAGAGTGTGTGTATCTGTATCTTGAGTTTGTTTGTACATGGAACTCGTCCCTTGTTCTGTCTAAGGAGGCAGGCAAGGTGAACCTTTCACTGAGCGATGTTATGTGTACCTGTCATATGTACCTTTTGTTTATTTGAAATAAATCTTGGCGTTTTATTCAGAAAGGTTGGTTAACTGTTTTTCCTTCTTCTTACAAGTTTTTATAATTACAAGTACTTTGTATCTGTTATAATTATACAAGTGAGTTACATATATTGTATGATAAATCAATTCATTGATATTTAACACTGAAAGATGGAAAAATGGGCGCAGGGATCGAGGAACATTTTTTTTTTCCAGCAAGTTTAACCTTGTCCTTTATCTAAGAAAATTTTAAAGATACTGTTATTGTAAGTTGAAAAAGTACACATGATTTTTATTATATTAATTCTCATTGACAATTAAATAATGGGTTTAATGTCGATGTGGAATCCATGAATTATACACAACCTGTTTATGTTTTAAATAATTGATGAATAATAGTTGTATTTATTTAATTTTAAACTTATATTTAAAGGTAATGATCTTCAAATGAGTTTCACTTAAACATGACTTCCCTTTAAAGGCAAACTGTACAAAAAAGCCAACTCCTATATAAAGTATAGTAGATTTATTAACTTGGAGATGTGGTGTATACAAAAACCACATGACAAAATGTCACAAATAACAATGGTTTTACTGTGTGGTCCGAAACCACTTCATTTCATAGCAGAAATAACAAAGACTCAGTTACATATATACAAGGAAAAAACCTATACATGATCACTGAATCATACAAACCTTTGACGTAAGATATATTACAGCCTTTGGAAATGAATTAAAGACAAAAAAATAGTAGCTATTAATTCACAGTGGACTTGCAATGCCCCCAGAAAGAATAATGCATCTCTCTCCTCTCCATCTTCAATACATCAGTAATGGATCAGTAACAACTTCGAACTTTTGAACTTTTTCCTTACAACACTATTCATTACAATTATGTGAGGTTAAAAACAAACCAGATGACAGGACAACAACATGTTTCATCCAACTTACTGGCGCAAGATCCCTTAAAAATTATTTAATATTTCTAGACAGCTGTTATTTTTTCCCCAACAATTTCAACCAGACATGAAAGGCCTGGACATCTTTTTCACTTCAAAACAAAACAAAAAAATTCTTCCAAAATATTTACACTTCCATACGTGCAGGATCTTTTGTACAAAAAAAAAGTTCGATAAAATAAAAAAGATATGGTATGAAAGTGAGAATGCTGAAATGAAGACAAAAATAAAATGTGATAAATGGTATAAAGATTGCATTGGGGAGGTTTCATATTCACAACCTAACTTTTCATCAGATACATGTCTATTCAACATATGTACATCACATAAAAAAAAAAAATGTAATAACAATAGTTATTTTGGATGCTAGTGATATTATATATTTTTAACTAAGATAACACTGAATTAATTCATACTGAAGTGCATTGCTACCTGTGTGATACATAAGGGGTGTGTGTGGTGGGGGTGGGGGTGGGGGACATAATCCACATATTACAAACATACAGGGACAAACAAAAAACTTATTTGATATCAAGAAGATATTGTCAAAGGTGAGAACAAAAAAAGCTATATGGTTGAGATTTCTAGTTAATGCAGCCATTCTTATAAACAAGAACTATACAACTGAACATAAACACTCTGACATAAAATTAAAATTGTCGTACCAAAATATACATCTGCACTCTTTAGACGTCACGTGGGACAAACATTAGTTATCGAATCCCGTCATTGATTTACAATCTTTTATCACTTGAACATAAAATGTTTCCCACCTTTTAGTCAACACAGATTTAATATGCACCAATAGGATAACAAACTACCAAGTTATTAACTTTAAATTTACAGATAAACATACACACACATATTTGGAACAAGAGACAGCTGATTGCTTGTCAATATCAGCTGCTGAACACAACTCTTCTGTGAACAATACCAATCACCAAAATACAGGAAAAAATGTTATTGCTAATTTTTTGGCATTGCATATTCCATTACTAAGTACAAATTATTTTGCCCAAGATAAATTTCTTTTTAAGCCATCTCGCATTGACTTTTCTCACACGAGAGTCTGTATCAATCATGAACTATGGTGAAATTTTACTTCTCCACTTTACCAAAATGGCAGGGAAAAAACAAATTCTTAAATGGAAAGATGTTTAATAGCAATGAAAAAAGATGGCAGAGATTATTTGCACAACAGATTGTAAGGCAAGATTATGACTGACAGAGAGAAAATAGTGAGAAGTAAAGCCTATGAAACACTGCTATGCTGATAGAAATTGAGGAATTAATTTTTTTTACTGCAGGTTGAAAAACTACTGGCCTGAATTGTCGAGACAGAAAAAATACTCATGTTTCTGTAAATAACTTCTACCATACAAAAATTTCACTAATAAAACTTGCAATTTTGAGAGAAATTGTGAAAAATGCAAAATCATGTATGTATACATTACTGAAGTTTTCATCATGAATTTCCAAGTATACATAGAATCAAACAGGAAACTTTTTTTTTTGTTATGTGCAAAAAATACTATAGTATAATATATCCATAATTTCAAAGTTGTTTGCATTAAATAAAAGTTATATGAAATGCTACTGATACACAGTAAATGGTTTTGCTGTTGTCATTTTTATAGATTTCGCCCTAGAACTTGTGAGACATAGCACATAAGTATACAAGCCGGACAGCCCGCTGTCATTTATGAGACCAAAGGGAAAAATACAGAGTAACAAAACATGTACACATTTTCCAAAAGAGTAAGAGGCATCCAAATGTTCTGTGCAAATTACTCAAAATAATGAATGAGGAAATATTAAAATTAATAAATTGTCTTTGAAATAAATAACAATAATGGCCCTTTTGGATGAAAAAATGGATTCTAATTTTTTTTTTGTCACGTTAGGTACATCATATAAATTTCAGTGATGTACTGAAAATAAAATGGTATGACATTTGGGAATTTCAAAAATAATGTGCCAAATAGTGTCATGAATGTGCTTATATGTAATGTATTGCTCTACATGGTAAAATCCATAAACTTTTTATAACTTGCCCGGTTGTTTGCGTCAGTGAAAACGGATGAATCTTTGTAGAATAAAACTTGTGTCACTATAATTGGTTTCACACTTCTAAGAGATTTAAGAAAAGAGGTTTGTAGATATCATACATGAAGTTTGTAATCATAACTGGACAAGCAACAACAAAAATATATATAAAAGTATAATATATCTGCAAGTTGCTGTAATAAAACTTTGATAATTGTATTAAATATTTGAATCATAAGAATATTCTCTATATACAAAATTCAAAATTTACAATATAAGTAAAAAAAATAATAAACGTAAAACAAAAGCAAATCATTCAAGACAAAATAAAAAAAATTTATTAACAAGATAAATGGATTCCTAAACCACCAATAAACGCTTAAGAGAGAACTGGCGGAGTTGCTTGCCCTTGGTACAGATAAGAGTAACATGCCCATAGACTGTTCGTGTTGAACACAATGTGGCTTTGTCACGTACTTTGAAAGTCATGCAAAAATGTGTTTAAGAAGTCAAAGGAGGGGCGTGAGGGTGGGTTAGAGTTCCAGCAGGTCAGGATGACCTCGTAAACCTCTGGGGGACAGATTTCTGGGCGGGGCATTCTGTAGCCTTGCTGGACATGCTCAAAGGCTTCCTTCGATCCCATGCCTGTAAGGTTAAAGATATTATTAAGTTTTAATAATAATGTTGATAAAGTTAAAAACATTATTAAGTTTTAACTAATATTATCAACGTTGTCTCCAAAAATTGAAGTAGAAGGAAGAAAAAAATTCTAGGGTTCTAGCTTATAATAGCAGGGTAATTACGTCATTAAAGGCAGAGAAATTCCCCGCCCCCAGGTTTTGGAGACAATCCTGATAATACATGTATTAGATGTTTTAATATGTGTAACAATGATTGTTACAATTAGGGATGAGTTTGTTTACTAACACCCTTTCCTATTCTTTTCACACGGAACAAACGATTATTACATGTGGGATGAGGACTGTTTACATGATCCCAACACGTTTTTCAAAGAGATACAATACACGTTTGTGACTCAGTTATTAGGATGATTATATTTATTTGTACTTTTAATCTCATTTTACTCCTACTAGACTAAATCTTTTTGATTTCCATTTCCTTTTTTACAATATTTTTACATATTTCCTGCTTAGAGTATTACTGTAAATTCCTAATTAAAAGCATGGAATTAATATCCGCGTAAAATCGCGAGAAGCCTGTTTCGCGAATTCTAAAATCTCGCTTTTAATTTTCGGACACATGTAATCTACATGAAACTATGATAAAATTTCGACAATCGCAATTTTATGGAAAATCGTTGACTCGCGGAATTAAGTACTCGCGTATAATAAGGAATCTACAGTATTACAATAAATTGTGGTCACATGTTATAAATTACTCAAAATCTATTTCAGAAACAAATAGGCTAGGGATTGTCTCTCAAAAAGATGGTATATAAAAATCAGTTGTTTTTTAAGAGTAAATATTCATTAATGCATGTTATCTCTCACATAATGTATACTACTGTGGTTTCATTAATATTCAAGGGTATCAATTTTCGTGGATAAAGTGAAAATCACAGTTTCAAGGATACGTAAATTCGTGGCCAATGACCCTTTCAATACAAAATGTTAACAGAAATTGCATTTCAATGAACATTTAATTTCATGGATCAACTTAACAACGAAATCCCCGAAAATTGGTATTCAACGAATATTGATGAAACCACAGTATACATTTAATGTATAGTGCTCCAACAACTTTATTTACCAATTTAATATAATTAATATAGTTCCTAATTTAGTAACATAGCCTAATCCTTGTTCACAGTAATTTCTTTTGGAAAAAAAAAACTGGTATAAAACAACGGAGCCCTATTCTTATTCCCTGTAATTTCCCCGTCCCTGAACAGAAGAGCTGTAGTTTCTCACCTTCATAAGGCTCCTTTCCGTACGTAAGGATCTCCACTAACACGATGCCGAACGTCCACACATCTCCTTTTGTACTGTATTTGTTACACAATAACACCTCTGGGGACATCCATTTTATGGCCATTTTTAACCCTGAGAAAAAAAATCATAAGAAATCAATTGAAAATTTTTTATAGGTGAAAAAAACCCAGGAGAAATCAATGGAAAATTTATTATAGAAGGAAACAAAAATCATAAGAAATCAATTGAAAATTTATTATAGAAGGGTGGGTGTGTTTAGAAAAAAAAAATCATTTGAAATTCTGAATGTACCCAGTATTGACACAATGACAAGTATGTTAAAGCTTTATTTTTGGAGTATCTCAATGTAACTTACCTCTTCTGAAATTGAAATCTGGGTCATCCTGCACTTTCGCCATTCCAAAGCCTGCAATCTTCACCACATTGCGTTCTCCAACTAGGATGTTGCGAGCACCAAGATTCCGGTGCACAAAATGTTCCTTCTCTAAGAATGCCATGCCTTCTGCAATCTGTCAGGTAGAGCCAGTACATTAGTGATTACAAAAGAGTACAGGTAATCTATTAACCTCTCAATAAGTTCATTGTTACATGCAAATTCATTCATTCATTCATTCATTCATTCATTCATTCTGTCTCTCTCTCTCTCCACCAGACAGATACCTGTGCAGCTATCCAGAGTAATTGGGAGAGGCCGAGTTCATGACCTTTGCCTTCCCTCAGGTAGTTTGAGAGTCGGCCATTGACCATATACTCTAATAGGAGGTAGATGGGGGTGGTTTCACTGGACACGCCCAGGAGCTTGATTATGTTCGGATGTTGAAGCTGCTTCAGTAGCTGAGCCTCATCCAAGAAGGCAGCAGAGCTAACTGCGTCTTTTTTCTGGATTTTTATGGCTATGTCTCGAGAACTATGCCAGCGTGCTACAACAAAAATATCATTCATTGATTCAAGTACTACTTTTTTTTTTTAGAAAAAGGAATTCCAAAGATAATTCTTTAATATTTACCCCATTTTTATCCATAAAAATTCAACCACTTTCCTCCATTTAAAAAAGATACTTAAGAAAAAAATCAGTTGGCACTTATCATACAGACATTGATATTAAGATAAATACTACCGATACTTCTTGCAGTTAAACTTATAGATAGTGAGGTGCTCTTTTCTCCTACATTTCTAATTTGCATGATACGGTTTGTGTTCCTCACTTTCAATAGACACACAAACTTGACCTCCCTACCTAGCCATACTTCTGCGAACTGCCCACTTCCCAACTTCTTGACCCTTAAAACCGTGTCCCTGGTGGTAGCGTACTCGTCGGACTTGCCCCGGTCGAAGGCCCAGATGAGTGACCGGGGCTTCATGCACATCTGTTGTAGCTTGCAGCACAGACCGTCAGCATTGTCTGTAAAATCACAAAAAATGATTTGTCACAAAACCTATATATACTATTATAAGGCTTGTTGGCTTGAATCATGTTTTGTGACAGAAAACACCCCTTCTTCTGTTTAAACTTAAATTGAAAGAAACGCATGAGGAAAGATCCATTTGTTAATGAACTCTTGAAAGATATACAAAAGCAATAAAATATTACATACCAGTAACTTGATTACATACCATAACTTTATTACCAATTAGAAACTTCAAATCTTATCATAATATCTATTATTATATGATTATGCAAAAAATTCATTAATCTTCTAAATGCAGAAACAAATCTAGTCTTAATGAACTGGAATAAAGCAAACCTGAGTAATGGTTGACAAGTTCGTCTAATGTCCTGAATTGTTTCCGTGGTGTAATAAAATAAGCCTGAAAAGCACTCTGTGGTTCTCTCTGAGTATGTATCTTATAATGTTTCACAATGTAACCTCTGAGTTCATCACAGTCTCTCACAGACAGGGTATACGTGTCAGGGGCCGCCTCCCCCTGCCGCACTAAGTACGTCCCCTTGGGGTACCCCGGACTCAACAGCCAATCCTCCGAGGCCTGTCGGGACACTTTACCAAAGTACCAGCTGAAAAATCAAGCAAAATAAAGTATTAAAAATAAGGGGTTTTTTTTCAAAATATTTTTTACTCTTATTTCATATCATTATCTTAATTTTTTATAAAAGAACACAGGTACATGTAATTTATTATTTATTCAAACAAAAACAATGATCTGTATAGAAACTTAAGAAAATACAAGGTTAATGTTCTCTTTACAAGATTACAAGATAATAGGAGTGATCGAAAATTGAATTAGTTTCAACTGCAAAACTGCAGATGAGTGTTAAAAGGTTAATCAATCTTATAAAACTATTTTTAGATGTAAGACGGAAAACCTCACTTCCAGTTATAAAAACAAACCATTCAGTAAAAGTTCACAAAAAAAGGAAACTAATTTCTCCAACACCTGCCTCATAGAAAAGATATCACACAACCAAATGGGAGTCAAAAATTACAAAAAAACAACTTCTCAAGTTTTTATTTTTTGGCAATTTAAAAAAAAAGAAATTTTGAAGGTTTACACCTCTTTCACTATTATACTGGTATATGGCTTTATACAATATTGGATTTGATCTTTTTAAAGTTGGGATTTACTGCAATTGTATTCATTTTTTTTCTTCAGTTAATTATTATCTCATTCTTTAAAAAAGACCCCCAAAACATTAAGGAAAATTTCTAATCAGGAAATTTTGTTCAAACAAGACAAATTTTAATATCAAATTAAAAAATTGACTCTTTTTTTTTTTTATTATTCATGTATATAAAACATTTTAACACCTAACAACACTAATCCAAATCAATAACCACAGCAACCTCATGTACAAGTTTCATTAATCACTGAAACCTGTCCAAGTTTTATTAAAGTTTCAAAAGTAATGCTTTTACTTTCTCCTACAGCTCTTTTCATCCCGTGACCTAAAAATTAACAAAAAAGAAGAAGAGTGCATGGCGGTGTCAATTAATTAATGGATTGAACTTGCAAGAAAAATCTCAAGAGAGAGAAAAACTTGTCTTATCATTCTGTTAAGGCACATAGAGAGCCTGATAATCAATTTTCAAACCCAATGCCCCTTGCGAGCTTTTTTATCTCTGGCGTTTTCATTGTACATCTTTTTTTCTGGATGCGAGGCCAGGTATATTGGCAGTCTGTAAACATGGTATATTTTACAAGCTCTTTCGAGTTGCAGGTGTTTCCAGCAGAAATTTAAAGTATTCCCTGCCAAAACTCACATCTAGCTTACATAAGCTTTCAAGGAAGCCCTATCTTGTATGAAATACTGTTGAAAACTCCGATTTTTAGAAGAAAAAACCTTTCTATGTACATGTATGTTGAATGCCTACAGTGTCTTTTGGCAGGATGTTATCATAACGATCATTAAGACATAAACCTGACACAGTAACACACTTTGGATGAATATTACTGGTTGATAGTTCATCTACATGATCCAGAAACATTCTAAATATATGTGATGAATTCGTCACCGACTTCTATGAAAAATCTACGATTTATCACTTTAACAAATCAAAACAAGTTTGTTTATCAAAGGCTGACATACATATTATCCTACAAGAAATAACTGCGTTTTCTTTCAATCAAAAACCTATCAGGTTGAAAACATCGGAGCATCTTAAGGTCACAGAAATTCTTCAATGTTTGATGCTATGATCAGATATAGGGACCTGAGACTACCAATGGCAGAGCAACAGAGAGGTGGCATGACACTAAATGTTTAAAAGTCATGATCTGTGGGGGTGAAATCTCTTACCCACCCTTCAAATCCTGTCTATTTCTCATTAATATACTCAAATCTTTATAATATCAGACATGACGTCTTACAGCTAGCGTTATCATTAATTTCATAATCCATCATTTATCGATATATACACAAATGTTCATTCTCCAAATGTTTCACTCAACAAGAAGAGCAATTCTCTCCATGTTCACCATCTTATCAATACCGGTGAAATTTAAATTTTTTTTTTTCGGTTTTGCAAGTTTGATGTATCAGTCTCTGTGATTTTCTGATGAATCGAGAGACTTCAAGCTGAGCCCAGATATCTTGTATAAATAAGAACTGAAAAACAAATAGGAATTTTTCCATCCAGAACTTGATAAGATGAGGGATACAAAATATGCAGTAAACTGATCAGATTTCTGTGACTCATCCATGTAATCTTTCAAATTCTCAAAAATGAGATTTGATAAATTCCTTAAAATCATCTGAATTATTAATAATATGCCTCAATCGAATCATAGATAAATGATTTCCCCCACATTCTGTGGAAATATTTCACCAAATTTTATATCCATTTTGCAAATTGAATCAGTTATCTGATGGCTGAATTATGTCAGAATGAGTGAAAAATATTCTCTGACATATCAGATCACTCAAATAGATATGCAAAATCTTCCGAACAAAAATGAATACAAAGTGGTCCTTCCATGCATAAAAGGAAGACCTGCATTATGAAAAATGAACCTGGTCTTTCACATTTTGAAGCATGCAGTCAATTATTATTTCCATAATAATAATTTCCAAATAAGAAAAGCTCTGTTTCTTCACAGAAACTATCTAAAGTCTAACAGGAGTTTTTCTTTTATTTTCTTCCTTCTTATTAGTTTTCAAATTCCAGTTATCATAAACAAGACATTTAATACAAGATGATTGATTTCATTTTTTTCCCCGAATTTTTTTTTCAAGAAACTAGAAAATGAAAACAAGACCTTCAATTTTATCAATGGAAAAAAAATGAAATGTCTATGACTAAGATACAAATGTTTGTACTCACTCAAAAGTCCTTAAATGTTGCTCCTGTGGCGTGGGTGGGGCAAACGATTTTGGGGGAGACACCAGGGTGGTTGTGGTCTGTTTTCCCGGGGAGGGTCCGTGGTTCCATGGTTCCTCATCCTCATCGAGCGTGTCTGAGAGCGAGAGGAGCAGGAAGTTGTCCTGAAAATCACCGATCCCCCTCTCAGGGATTTTTGTGTCCTTTCGGCACATTGGGCAGGGGAAGTGCCCTGGTTTCTCCCCCGGGTGCCTCCTCACATAGTCTCTCAAACAGTGCTCACAGAAACTGTGCAAACATGGTAATGCCTTAGGTTTGATGAAGGATTCAAGACAAATCTTGCAGGACAGAAATTCTTCTTGTAGTTTTTCACGTAGACTTGATCGACTTGAAGGCGTCCTGGCCATGGTTAGCCATTCTGAAAAATATCAAAAATGCAATATCTCAATTCATACATACTCTTTGGTATATGTTCTTTCCCCCCTCCCCCAAACCCACTTTGGAAAAATCCCAAAACAAAAAATCATTCTCATTTTGTTTTTTAAAGTCACCACAACATGAACTTTTAAAAACTATTTCAAATTTAAAAGTATCAGAGAAAAAGTCAGAAAAAAAATAGAAATATTACAACAGGGGAACAAGGAGGGGGCAATTCTTTCCTGGCTTTGATGCAAGCATATCCAATATTTCTGCGCTAATCAATTCCCTAGTTGCTCTTTAAAGGGACCCCAAACTTTCATTTTATTGGTGTGTTTAGCACCACATTATGGCTTGTGATCAACAAAATGTGGTTGATGACAGTGTGATCTTGTGAATATCCTGTCCATTATCTTAATTAAAGTTCAACAGTAATGCTGTGAATTTGAGGGGAGGAAATTGCAGCATTTTGATTGTTTCTCAAATTATCCCAGCAGTATCTAACCTCTTGCATTGCATTTTTTTGGAGAGGGGGAGCCCTGTTAACAATAGAGATCATCAAACGAACATGACAATGCCGTTGTGGTGGCAATCCACTGGGGCTTTGTGGTTGAAAACACTTCTCCCGATATCACTCAGTCAAGAATCCTAAATTTTTGCAATTACTTGAGTGCTGCACAAAAAATATGATTTTTTTTTTTTACCAACAATTTACTTTATGCATAAAAATCTGTTGGCTGAATTTCCAAAAATCAATCTTGATTATCAAAGTCATACTTTTAAAACAATGATTACATGTACTTTTGCATTCCTCACTCTTTTTCTCCCCTCACTAAATAATTAAAAGTGTAGATCTTATACATAATGCTAATGCATGTCCTAATTTTAAAACATCAAAAGCAGGGAGCCAATGATCAATATTGTTTCAACCTACATAATTACTGATTGCCCAGTGCAAGACACAGCACAGGTTCCAAACGCCTGCCAAGGGAAAAAACAGATGGTGTTCCAACCATCCTAATGCAACATTGATGCATTAATTTAGCACTTTTCTGCATTAGGTTAAAGCAATGTTAATGAAACTTCCCAACTTTATAATGGTACAGCTTAAAAATGCTTTACCTTCAAGAAGAACTCAAAAATAAACTCTCATTTTTTACATGCCACTAGGCTAAAACTACCTGAAACAAATGCCTTTTTCTTCTTGCGTAGTTTTGGCATGGTAGAAAACCGTTCGAATTGATCACAGGGTATGCTTATAAGGGATCTTTCAGTCTCTGACGATATCACATCATTATTTGACCACCTTCTGATTTCAGCCTCCGACCCTTTGACCCCTGTGGCTGACCAATCACTTGTGGTCCTGCGTCCAGACAGACGAATCAGACACTTGTCAGAAAAGTCCTCGTTTTCCTCCGCTAAGTTCCAGTGGGTCCGCCCTTCGGACTCCGGATGGGGAACGGGGGGAGCGGTCACTTTGGTATCACACGGTATTCTCCAGGAATCACTCTTATTAAATCCATCGTCTAACTCAAACACACTGCTGGACGTCTCCTGAAGCAGGTTCACTTTATCGCTGTCCAAAGACTTTCCTAACCCCATTAAGACTCGGCCCTTCTCACCGGCTTTTCTGACTACATTGCTCAGTTTGGCTCTACATTCTTTTTTTCTTCCCTCCATGTGATTAGAAAAAGCAATTAGAATAGAGAAGTGTTGAAACAGCACACAGCTAAATCCTTGTTAACTTGAGCATATTGAAGAGATTAACACACTGATCCTTGCCGTTCGCTGGGTATATCCTACCCATGCTGGGGTTGTTGTTAATCCTCTCTACTAATCACCTGACCAGATGACGTTTGGGTCATGACAATGCAGACACAGGGACATAGGCTCTCTCTCTCTCTCCCTCACACACCGCAGAGCACTGAATTCAGAAGTCGAAAGAACTTCCGGAGTTTTCACCAACACTGATGTTCAAGAGAGTTTTGTCAGTGAAGAGGATGCTCGCCTATCTGTCTATTCTGCTAACTCTTGTTTCCTGTTCATAATTACAGCGGGGCTCACCACAGGGTAAACACCTGTTAATAATCACCAATGAAACCAAAACAACCTCACACCTCTACCCTTCCTCCAGATGGACACGAGCCTCTTAAAGTGAAATGGACAGGAATCATTTCCTTTCTTTTTCCTGCCTGGAAAACAGGGGGGAGGGGGTATAACTTTACCCAACTCCCTCAAAATACTTTAGGGAGTGGAAACACTTCGCATGCCTCCTCCTTTTACCCTCTCTCCCTTTCATTTCCCCCCTCTCTTCTCATCAATGAAGCATTGGTAGAGTGGGGAGAAAAAGAGAGAGCTTTTATGAATTAAGTACAAATGCCAGCTGGAGTGATTATGCCCTAGTTTTTTCCCCCTCTCTTAATTACAATTACAGGTATAATGCATTTATGACTTTGAGGAACCACAAGTTCTTTTGGGAGCTCTGATCATGGATTATTGCATCATCTGATCGTGAACCAGCAAAAGGAAATCTCGCTGTCTAATTAAAATGTTCAAGATCCCTGGAATTTCCCTTCAGCAGGGAGGGGATAAACAGTTGCCAATCCTTAAAATGTGTGCATTGCATAACTTTCACAAAAACATCCAATCAATTTGGCTTCTGCTGATGACAGGTGCACAAACACAAACTTATCAAATTTCAACACATTGTAGAACTGAGTTGGAAGAAATATCAATACCGATTTTGCCACTTCTCCTAACCTTGGAATTTTTCGTTAAAAAGAAAAGATTTCATTTCCTTTAATTTTTATTTCCATTCTATTTATCTATATTTGACTTTAACAACTAACAAGGGCTAGAATGCCTAGATTTTTTTTTGGATATTGTTTTAAAACTGACATTAGAATTTCACCAAGCACTAAATATGTACGTGTACTGCTTCATAGTATTTAGCTGATTAACAATTTCTACATAGACTAATCAAATTTAATTTGGTTTCTTTACATTATATATTATAAATTCTCTTTAATTATGATCTTAATAATTTGGGTTTTTGCATTTCTCTTTTAAAAGACATTAATAATTCACCTAATTTTCACAGCAAAAGCATTAAACATACCATTCCTACCATGGCACTTAAAATTCTTGAGAGCACATATTCTGCAGTTATTTACCAATTGTTAAACGATACAGTTGTTAAAACATGAAGTGCCATAAGTACTCAGCGGAAAAACTTGTTTACACAATGCACAATTTCTGCAGAAAGGAAAATAGCAGTACTTGAGCAATTGAGAAATATTTTAAGCTACAGTTTCCGTGATTGTCAGACACAAATAAAAGTGAATCTTTGTCAAATTGAAATTTCATAAAAGTTGCAAAGTGGACGACTAACCGCTATATAGAGTTATAATCACAAGTTGGTCATCATTTAGCAATGAAATAATCTTAAACAGCACATCTTTGCATTTTTTCTCATATTTCATTATTCCCATTGTTGAACAGACAATATTTCTATTTCTTAGTACTTCTTTAGGCTCATGTTTTAGAATTCTTTTCTAACATTTATTTTAAAATGGTTCTTTTAGAGATAGCATAAACTTTTAAATGAAAAACTGTCCAGATTTTGAATAGAAGAATTTTAAAATACTGATTCATTCAACCTTTCTAAGGCTCTCCTTGAGCCATTTTACATTGTACAATCACCACAGAAAACCATAGTCAGCAAAAACATTCAGTGTCAAACAGGATTGTCTCTAAAAATTGAAGGTGGAAGGAAGAAATAAAAAAGTAGAAGGGGTTCTGGAGGTCTGGCTTATAGCTTGATTGTGTTTGAAATGAAAAAATAGCCGGGTAGTTACATCACTTTAGGCGGGGGAATTCCTCGCCTCCCAGGTCTTAAAAACAACCCTGGTGTCAAAGTAAACCTTTCTCTAGCTACTGTCATTAAAATCAGTGCAATGGTAAACCTCTATCTAGCTGTTATAAAATTCTCTGCGTCACTGTAAACCTATTTAGAGCTAGAGTAAACATATCTCTGTGTCATGGTAAACCTATATTGCCACTGTAAACCTATCTTTATCCACACTGTAACAGCAAACCTCTCTGTGTGCCAAAGTAAACCTCTCTCTGGTTACAGTAAAATTCTCTGTGCCACAGTAGAAAGACCTAGTCACCTACCTATATCAGATACACCTCTTTCTGTGCCACTGTAAACCTCTCTCTGTGCCACTGTAAACTTATCTATTGCCACAGTAAATCCCTCTATGTGCCATGGTAAACCTCTCTAGCCACAGTAGACCTCTCTCTGTGCCATATTAAACCTATCTAGCCATAGTAAATCCTCTGTGCCACTGTAAACCTCTCTCTGTGCCACTGTAAACTTATCTTCAGCCACAGTACACCTCTCCTTGTGCCGTAGTAAACCTCAGAGTCTCTAGCCACAGTAAAACTCTCTCTGTGCCATGGAAAACCTCTCTTGCTACAGTAAATCCTCTATACCATGGTAAAATTTCTTGTGTCACAGTAAATACACTGCACCGACTCGGTTATTCAGACTCACTAGTATTACAAGGGAATGCTATATATCGAGTCACAAGTTATTATTAATCAAAAAATTAATAGGAATTAAAAAATATATATAAATGTTGTATGAGTTTACCTCTACATTTGGTTTTGTCTTCCATTACAACACAATATATGTTATTGATCACAGAAAGTGCTGTACATGCTTTTCGCACCACAGTAAAATTTTGAATAATTGAGATCCTGTTCTGTAATCATCATATGAGGTGGTATTTGCTTAATCAAGAATCAATTTGGCAGAAAAACAGTATTGTTGCAACTAAGCTAAAAAATCATATCAAAGTAACAAATGAATTTGATTTGTTTTTTATGTATGTATTTATTTTTTTTCTTCTCAGTGTTATATATATATATTCAAATCAATATAGACCGTCGTGCATGAAGACAAAAAATTTATGTTCCAAATTATTGGTAATATTTTTACGGGAAGGGGCTAAAAATAGGACCAAAATAAGTGGCAAATATATTCCTTTGTTTTTATTTTAACTTAGTTGGGTTTTTCTTGCAAAGATGTATTTGCAAAATAATTAACGTTAATAAACGGTGCTTATAAATAAGGAAAACCTGAAAACACATATTAAAGCTGAACCTCAAACCATAGGAACTTGATAAAGAAATCTGCAAGGTACTCCCACATAAAAAAAATGCAAGTTGAACATACTCTGATTAAAACTAGCTTCAAAACCTTAAAACTGTTTTTTCCTCTCTGAATCACATCTTGTCTCTTTAGGGAAAACCCATTACATGAGATAGGCAAAGCTATCCCAACACTAGCGCTATTCATGCTGCTCCAGACTTGATTTCATTCATAAAAAGGTGCAGCGTGTGGGATTGTCCCCTCTATAATCTAGGAATACCTAATATATCTACTACGTTTATCTTATCTATTATATATACCAGTGTGTATAATATTGATATGATGCCAAAAAAAAAAAATCCAAGTGATGCAAAATACTGTCAGGAATCAGAAATGTTCATGTTTCATCTTTAATTTTTATTTTAGAAATAAATAGCAATATTAAAAAGTTCATATCTCAAAGAACTTTTTAATATTGCTGTTTATTACTTACATATTTATCTTTTGATAAGTGTGTGCAGTAATCAATGTGACATCATTAAAAAGTTTAAATGGAAATAAATGTTTTGGCTGTTACATCGGTTCATAAAAAAGACATTTTTGCAAATATTAATTGACAAATACCTTTATTAGTTCTGAATCTGAGCAATGCTGTTTCATCAAATTCAATATCAATCGTGCCCCCAAAAAGTTCTATATTTTGATAGCTCTTTTTTTACCCAAATCCCTTTTTATTCAATTGGAAGGCTTTTTTGATGCTTACTTTTGGGATGATGTTTTTTCTTTCTTTTTTTTTGATTGAATGCAAATTTTGTAACACTCTTCAAATCTATGAGTCAGGGTTCAACAAATATATTTTTTAAACAGTCGCAGCTAGATGATCAATAAAAAAAAAACACAAAAAATTTAATGAGCATTATCAACCATTAATAGCCGGGTTTAGAGACAGAAAAAAAATAGTCTAGCTCTTTAAATAAATTTTGTTCGTGCTGATAAGGAAAAAGACCTGAAACATTAATAATATGAACACTTTAAACACTCAGTATAATACAACACATCATTACAACTTTCAAGATTACATTAGTAAAAAGGCATTTCATGTGATGATTTGCTTATACGCCCTCCCACCTTCTCCTTCCACTAACCATGCTAAAATATATTTAAGAGGAACAACATAAAACATTACATAATATTCAGTGAAGTTGACCAGTGTTGTCTGATCTATTCATAGAGTGGAGCATCATTTACTGAAAGTGTTCATTTCCAACCAAACTGTCAAGAAATTAAAGAGTCAAACAATATGTAAAATTTGACTATATATAAATTGCAATACCTACATGTAATTAGGGGTGGGGTAAAGGTTCAATTTTAGGGGTATATTTTTGCTTTCATAGACAGGAATTTCCAAAATAAGTAGGATACCTCATTATCGATAAATGTTTCTAAAAAATGCCAAACAGCACACAAAAGGGGGGGGGGGGGGGGTCCACACAGTATAATTCTAAATTCTAAGGGAACATAGGAACTATTTGTTAGGTTCAAATGACCACTAATTAAACAATATTCAATGTTTATCCATTATATAATCCTGGTCTGCAACGGGTAGGGGATGGGGTGTTAGTACCCACTCTAATATGCATTTACATTTTTATTCATATTTTTTTTGTTCAGAAAGGTTTTTAAGGGTACCGTAAATAGAAACAGAGCAATTAAAAGTGCTTCTTAAATAATTTTATCTTATCCTTCTTAAATGTTATGTTGTTTTTTTTTTGCAAATATATTCATTCAATCAGTATAACATACATAGGGTGACTAGCCTAACATTGCATATTTCTTTTGAACAAAAATAATTCATCTTTACTAATAAACATAAAACGTGCTAAATGATGAGCCTAAATCCTGGCCCAGAACACAAGACGTGAGTTTATTATGTTTGACGTGAAGGTACAAGAGTATTAGCATTTATGAATTGTGAGAACAAGCAACACCAGCCCATTCATTCATTCATTCAAAACTACTATGGGAATATGATATGGAGCTTCAATGTGCAACTTTCGTTCCAATACAAACTCTTACAAAATTTGAAACTTTCTCTTTCCGTTTATTGAAATATCATTAAAACTAGGGTAAAACACACGTGTATGAAATTATTGTTCTCAACAGGTGCTTGTTTCTGGTAAAATGCCAGTAGACCAACTATAGAAGCACAGGAAGTGAACGGCGCCATTTTTAATAGTTGACATTTTTCAAAGAATTTCTAGCATATTGCACCAAGTTTCCAATTCTGGGGGAAGCAATGACAATTAAAATTACTTACATTTATAAAAGTCAGCGTTTTAAACCTCTCCATCAGGCCTACATCAGTCCAGGTAGATATATCATGTGTTTATTATTACAGGAAGTACACCAATCCCATTTTCATACCATGTGCGCATGTTTTCGACCCATTTTTTCTCATACCGGAAATTCAGGCGTACAAAGAGGTGGATCCAAAATATTTGACACTGGCAGGATCAAAGGATTTTACTTTTGGTATTTACCGGGACAATCCAATTAATTCACAATAACATCATCCATAAGAAAACAATGTACATAATTGCTCTAGTCAATATTTATCTTTATTATGATAAAGACAGGTTATGATTATTTGGAAAAATTTGCTAAATACAGTAAAACTCAGTTAATTTATAGCAAAATCCTATGGACCAAAGGATTTACTTCGTTATATCCTTATTAATATAACGAATTCAAAATAATAACTATAGCGAATTCACTGTATATATGTTTTTTTTTTTTTTTTGACTACAAGGCTTAAAATGAAAATACATTCTTTTGATACCTTTAATAATTGGATTTTAAATAGAAGAATTTATGTGAAAATAATTAAATTCAAACTTTTATGTTGAATGGTAGTGCAAACTTTTTAAACTATTAAGAAATTTGTTATAAAAGGGTTAACTTTCTTCATTATTCACTTTTACAGGACTTCAAATCAGTTTGTTATACATCCGAATTCATTATAACCGTAAAATCTTGAAAAGATTTGTAAAGGATTTTACCGGGGACTCATGAAAACTTCACTATTACCGGGATTTTGCTATATCCATGTTTGTACTAAACAAGTTTTACTATAAATTAATTAATTTAACACAGTATGTAGTTTACAATGGTTTTAAAGTTCAGTACCTTAAATTTTTATTAAAAAATAACATTCTGTTGAGTGTCCTTACAAGTTGTAAAGCAGAGGAGAAAATTTAACACTTACATGTACACCCCAACCCACCCTACTTCAGTGCTTTGTATAAATAAATAAACTCTTATAAAGATGCCTGGCAATATATGTAATTATCTTTTGTAAATGAGATAATATGTCATTTGCCCTTCAAAAACAAAATCCCAAGTGTGAACAATGATCCAGGTGACCTAAAAAACCCAAATGTAATGAAATATTTTACACTTTCATCTTTTGATGTCAATTAAGAGATTAAGGTGGCTCACAAAACCTTAACAATGTTTTTCAAATCAGCAGAAAATTACTTGATGATAAAAGATCGCATGATGAATAAGATGTATGTCAAATAGGCGAAAAATTATGATTTCCTGGCCAGAAAATATGAAGAAAAGCCGAAGGCGGATTCAAACTCGAGATCTGCAGTTCACAAGCCCAATACTTTTAACACTGAACAATGATGGTATTCAGCCTAATCATTGGTACAAACAATTCAACAAAACTTTTGAATCACCATTTGGGATGTAGTGTCATAAAAATTGTAGTGAGGTATCTTAAAGAGTATGCACAATTAAAATATATTATTTATGTGATGCGGATGAGATATTATGTTGTGGACATTCATGAGTATTATTTTGTGCACACAAGATATATATAATTTTGGGGTAATTATTCTAGCAATGCATCTTTGACAATTTAAAATATCAATGTGTCCTAAATGTACTATCGATGGTACATTTCTTTGCATTGGTATAACATATTTTTTGTTGCCGTGATATATTAAGACTTTGATAGAGACATTGCTCTAGAACAGAGTTATATTTAGGCATATGATTAGAATTCTGTGTTTTGTTTAACAAAGCATATCAGGTAAATACAGAGTCATTATTAACTTTTTACAGTCAATTGAAAGATTTCTAGATCATTTATTGACTTTTCTATTCAAGATCAGTCCACATGATATATGCATGTTTTAGTTTGCTCAAAATATTTCAACTTCAAATACACACTTTCCTTCAAGTTTGTCAATGTAAGGACATTTCTTTTAAAAACTGAATCGTCAGGACATTCTGCCTGAAGTTGATGCAACTATTGGTATCTGTATTAAATAAATACATGTACTACATACATTGAAATTAAATTTAAAAATAATAATTATGCAAATTATCAAATGGATACCTTATGACAAAAAGTTAACTTTGATATCATTTCTGTCCTTGTGTCAAACATCAAACCTGTCCCTTATTACTTTGAAATATTCTTTAATTATTTCAATATTTAATAACTATATTGCACAATTTGATTCTTCAAATAAACAATTACTGTATACAAGGATGAATTCACCCAATTGTTTTTCCACTGAAAAGCAATTTGGACATGTTTTGAAATCATTTCTGTCAGTTTTCAGATTTAAAATCACGTGTCTTTTTTGAGTAAGCAAAGACTTGCGGGTTGAGGCCAAAGGAGTAAGTTCATCATCGAGTATACAGTAGGTATATAATTTTCACACATCTAACATTCAGCACTCATCAGGATGATAGAATATTTGATGGACTCGGTGATTTATCTAAACTTTCACTGGCTGTCTTTCTGACATTAACAGTTTCATATATATGGTCTTCCTCAGGCTGATCACCAGCATTAAAGTCATTGCTTCCTACACCGTTCCAACAAGTCTGCTGGCGATTGTCCGAAGGCTTATGAAAATTCACTGTGTCCTGTGCACATCCATTGATTTCACTCTCAAAATCTGCCAATCTCTCCGACACAGGGTTTGAAATTTTGAAGAAATTGTCATCACTGCTTGGATGGAAAATCTCCTTTTCCTCCACCTCGTGAAGATTTGGCGAGGATTGTCTAGAAGATTCTTCCGTGGGCGGCACAGAAAGTTCCCTCCGGAAGTCCACTGCCATCCTACCATAGGACGCCAGGGAACTTCGCGTGTCTGTTCTGTCAAAGTCACTGTATTGTCTGTCACCCGGTTCACTCGCTGGACGAAGTTGTGCAGTCTGACTCTCTCTGTAATCAAAGGGAAATAACCATCAATAAATCTTAGAAAAATAAAATGATAGTCTCCAACATAATATTAACTGCCAGTAATGAAATACATTTGTGGTCAATTAGGTGTTAGCTTTATGTATTATAACAAAAGAGAATTATTTATTACATGCAAGATATTTCTATAACATGTAACGGACCACCTGACCACATCAAAAGATAACCCCACAAAAGCTCTGACCAAAAGTGGGAGAATTTAGCTATACATGTACATTATGAAGCATATTAAAAATGTTTGTAGAAAAAATGAGTTGTTTAAAACATGATTCATAGGGTGACTTCTCCTTAAGACCTGGATACCTTGAAACTTCAAAATACTTCAGGTTATTCAACGTAATTTAATAAAAATAAGAAATAAATTGTGTAACAGGCAATTGAAAAATATATTCTTGTTATATCTAAAGTTGCTAGAAGCAAAACTATATCTGGATCATTTGGTTGTGCATGTCTTATTAGGTCTGGTTGCCAACCATCTGAAATGTAACCACTGGGAGTCCCCGAGTCTTGCTTTACTTCTCACAGATGCATGACTGTCCGTCAATATATTCAGTCTCAGCTAAGTGGTCAGAGCACTGGCATGGTGCGCCATTGGGTTCGAGTCCCAACTGAGACTTGATTTTTCACCACCTGTTGCATACTGTAAACTGTGGACTGAATAGGTACTTACGGTTTCAAGCCTAGTCTATTCTCCAGCAACGTCTTTATATTCATCAGAGTGGTTCTCAGGTCCACCGTTCCCATCCCCAAATAAAACCGCATCTAAAATTTAATGAATATTTTTCACATATCTTTCTGATGCTTGGCGCCAAAACTTCAGCTTTTGAATCCAGCTATTATAGTGAGTCTACTGATACCTGACTGATATTTTTGTTCAGGGTGAACACTCCATATCGGAATAAATTTTGTTCCTTGCCCTTGGAATATAAAGGGAAGCTGAAAATTTATATAAAAAAGATGCATGTATTAAAATAGGTAACATTAAATATGCATCGAACTTAGCATTTAACTACAGAGAAAAGTTTTCATAACTGACAACATTCAATAAATAAAAGATTATTAAAAAGTTTATAAATGTCAATAACATTCAAATTTAGAAGATTGTCATTATCAAAATTCCATGGCTAGTCCGGCATGGCATGAGCTTCTGACCATGAATCAATTCCTATAAATTTTCTAAGAATTCATCAATTCAGTCAAAACTGTCATGTCTTGTCTAAAATAATCAATGTTGCCTTTAAAGGACTACGTGCGGTTTTATGCATTTTTTGCCCCCAAAATCAAAGTTTTAGAAAGAGCTTCAAAAATAAGGTGAAAGATAGAAAAAATCATATTGGAAATAAAGGTGTTAAAGGTTATCACCACAGTGACGTCATAATGTAGAAATGACGTCATGAAGATTGCATTATTTTGATAAATTGATGTTTTGTAGCAAAATATGGGTGTTTTCCGATGGTTTTTCGACTGGGAAACATCGAGCGCAGGCTTGCTCAAGTACCATTTTTTAGTGTAATATGTATACCTACCTGAAGAAAAACATATGTTAAAATCACACTTGAGCAGACCTGCGCTCTATACTTCCGAATGCAAAATATAGTGCAAAAATGATAATATCTTCATTTGTTTGCAAATTTGCGGGTATTAGGTCATTTAGGTGACGTCATAGATAAACAGCGAGTGAGCAATGATGACTAAAATCAAGATTAAAGTTATAGGCATCCTCTATACATTGATTTGTGAAGATTTGATTTTTATACGAAACTATTTAAAAATTGGTTGAAATCAGGGGCAGATATTTGACTATACTGCACATGATAGTCCTTTGATCAAGATATGTTGGGTAATGAAAGGTTGATCAGGAAAAACATCATTATACATTCAGTTTAAAGGAGCTGCCCCAAAAAACTGTCACAAATTACTTACTCCCTTTCTTTGTCTTCCAGTCTGCTGTGGATGTCGTCACGGATGACTGATTTGGACACTAGATGAGTCATGCTGTACCGGAGTGGAATGTCCAGAATACCAGAAATCATCAACAACAGATGACAGGTGTAGCCCAGGGAAACTCCTATCATGTTGTCATCCTTGCCTGAAACATACATATATCATATACATGTATAATACATGTAAGACAAGCAAATCAGAGTATTATCAGACCTGGATAATGAATTTATTTCCTATGTAAACCAAATAAATCTTTTCTCATGCCCAATCAAGGGTGTATTACACTTTCAAGATTTACCATTTACACATTTAGAGGGGCATGGTCATGATTTTAGTCAAAAATTATTTTTCCGATTTCAATGTGTACGATGCTTCAGTAAGGCATTTTCAATAGGCAACCAAAATTTTACTGTCATTTGTTGAGTTATAAGCGAGTTACAGAGCCTACAATTCTTCGCTATGTAAACAAAGCTTTTGTTTACATTTTGAATGTTGAAGTGAAAATTTCCGTTTTAGGCCTACAGTACACCCAAGTGCACAGTGCATTGTAGACCTACAGTGAATGTGTTGATCGTAAGGAACTGTTTATTTATGCTTAAAAATGAATAATAAAATAGACGAATCAGCTTAAAAAAGAATTTTTATTGGTATATTAAACCTATGTAAACAAAAACAGGGCACGAGCCTTGTTTACATGACGAACAGTTGTGAGCCCTGTATCTTGCTTAAATCTCATCGACTGGCACCCAAATTTCATTTGATCATTAGGAATGCATTTCTACAGCATTGTAAAAAATAAAAACAGAAAAATAAAATTTGACCAAAATCGTGACCATGCCCCTTTAATGTATTGTGACATCACATTTAATGCATTATGATGTCACGTTATTTACCTCCGGCTCAAGTCATGTGTACAGAAATTTACACCCGGCTTACTGTAAACCAACTTTTGTTCGCGGCTACTTTATTTTGCAATTTACCGAAGAAAAACTGGTTCACGGCGATTAATTTATCTGAAGAAAATATTACCAAAGACATTGGAGGACTGGTTCGCGGCGAGAAATATTCACGACATTGAGGCTGTCGTGAATCTCGCGAAAATCTTTCGCATGAGAATAAAAGTTGGTTTTCAGTATTAGCCAATCAGATCTCATGTTACAAGCTACATAGGAATATTATTACCAGGATATTTATTTCAACTTTGAGCCATTATACACATCAGTATACCCAGTAGTATACAAATACAAAATACAAGCAATGTGCGAGGCAGGCAAAATGCGATGCCAGTCGGCTTCAGAGTTTTGCAGAGCATGCATTCTCACAATGGAGAACAACATACAACAACAAGCAAATTAAAACAATATCCATACAACAATACACACGTACAACAAATCAGAAACATTAATCACATCATATGATTCAAATACAATCACAAACTAAGATGTAAAATTTGTAAGATGTTTGAGACTTACCTTGGAAATCTTCTGAATTAGGCAAGTACACATTCGCAATGTAATATAGACCTTTTTTCTACAATGAAAAGGGTTGAAGATTTATTTAAGAAAAGTAAACTCACTTAATATCATATTTTCACACATTCACATTTAACAATAATTAATTAAACTTGCCGGTACATATACAATAAATCTTACTTATAAGGAACATAGTGAAGAGGACAGAAAGGAAATGATTTTATTTAAACATCTATACTAATATATTAAAATAATAGACTCGACTTTTTGGGCTTTAATACCGATAAATCGGAAGAATACTGTCTTTTGTTTTATATATTTTTTTAACATCATTGGTACTTAAAGATTACATGTACCAATTTGTTTTCATTTTTTTCTCAATCAAAGTTGGCTTATTAATAATTAATGAAAATTCCTCAAAAATTTACGGAAATCATCTGAATTTTTGGGAATCTACAATCTTGCGCATGCGCATTACATTCACGCTAAATCACAGAACGCTCTTTATTTGATGTTTCCACAATATCACATTTGCATGGATAACTCAGAAACGATAAAACAAATGCCTGTAAATTTTCATTGGAAATATTTTTCTGTTCATCAAACGAAATAGGGAGACAGCTCTAACAAAGTGCATTTACTATAAAAATCCCGAGAGTTTCGAATGTCAACATGGTGGGTAAAAAACATTGTTGAAAAGATGTTGAATCCTGCAATTAAAGAATGAGACTTTTCGAAGAAAGGTATTTACAGCTTCAAAATAGTTTGTTATGAACAATTTGACTGTTATTTTCAACGCAACTTTATTAATTTTCTCCAATTTTCTGCTACATTACGGGTATATGGGAGGCATTTTAACTGTGGTGAAGGCCTTTCCCGTAACACAGTTAGATTATTTCAACTCAGCAAAGTGTAGCGAAATTAATAGCATTATTGTAGGCTTAAAGCTTGGTTATGCAAATGTCAACAATATATGGTGTGTCGATGTATCTATTTCTTAAATGTCTGATATCATATGCAATTTCAACCCTTGCACACACGGGTCAAAGTCTAGTGTCATTACGATTAAAAGATACATCCAGAGAGGTTCCTTATAAGCAGGTTTTACTGTAATGAATGAACATGAATCCAGTTTATACATATACCGACTGTAACTCCAAATAAAAGTTTGTTCACTGAAGAATCTATTTCATGCTATAGCATCTTAATTTATTGGAACATTCGAACAGAAAGAAGTATGATTAAAGAAAAAATATTTCATAGTGCAGTCAAATTACTGGTGTTGAATGGATATAGATAAAAACCTCAGTAATTGGATAAATGTAGGTGGCTAATTCACGGATCAGCTGTTTCCTTCTGATGAAAAGTTGAGCACTCTCTTTAATTAGCTTTTCTCTATATTGAAAATAGAAATGTTCATAAATCATACACTCAATAGAGTTACACATGTACCGGTAATCAGATTTGAGCTACAAATTGTTAAAAAATTCTATTTCAGATATACATCATCCATTTGACTCTACACAATTTACCAGTTCTATACATGAAGTAAAAAGGGAGGGAGTGTGTTCAACAATAAGCTACTAATGATAATGGAACTACATGTAGATTTACAATATTCCAGGAAGTTCAAAAATAGATTAATTGGAATCACTAGTACATGTTGTACTATTCAGTCACTCAACCTTTATCTTTTATGTCATTAATCCCTTGCTAATGTACATGTATTTACATTGTAATTGAGAGTTTAGTTAATTCATCGACAAAATTGAAAAATGCATCTTTGGCATATTTGACCTGCTCAAATCCTTCTGTTCCCAATAAATCACAGATTACCAATTTTTTAGGTTTCGTTTTAACTTTCCAGGATACAAATAGAGATACTTCCTATGGAAGACTTGAATACCTTGTTTGGTCATAATCCTTCTTCTTTTCTGCCTGTTCTCTCTGTTTCTCTTCCAATTTCTCTTTATTCTTTTTCATTGCTGTTTCTGGTAATGAAAATAGGAAATTTTTGTATGAAAAAATACAAAACAAAAAATAAACAAACAATAATTCCAAAACATATCATGTCAATTTTGTAAAGATCAATTGGATAACAAAGATTTAATTTGCACTTTTTCCATAAAACTGTGTACACTTCAAATGTGTAAAACACAAAAATCATATCTTTACTGAAAAGCATATTGTGAATGTTACTGAAGCCTACAAATGAATGGTACATATAGAAAAATATTATCGAATTTTTTACAAATTCCAGAGGCAGAACTAACGCATGTCACAGAACCCCACCTTGTTCTTGGTTGGACCTGTGGAGTTGATCTGCCTGGTCCTTCATCTTGTTGACGGAGGCTGTCCTCCACGTCACTTCTGCACACAGTTGTTCCCTCTTGAGGAGCAGGTCCTCATGCTCTGCCCTTTTCCTTGTTGTCTCTTGTGAGGACAATAACTTGTCCTCAATTGACCTTCGAACTTTATGTACCGAGGCTTGAGTTTGCTTGATTGCTCTTAAGACGGTGTATATTCTGTAAGATATACAATAGAATTTCTTTATCAGTTTAAAGGAAGGAGTCCTTCAAGGTTTTCATTTAAATATTGAAAAATATGAGACACATCAGTAGGTCTCTACTAAGTCAAATCTATGTACTGCCTTATATTATGGGACACTTAATACTGCAGTGAAGATTTGATTAATTTTCTCTATCCCTACAATCTCAGTTTTCTTCCAATTAGAATCCATCTGGAAGATAATTCGTCTTCCAAAGGACAAACGTTTGAACTCAGTTATCAAGGTGTACCACAAAATTGGGTATGAATTAGAGAAAATCTTGACGCAGTCAATTTGCTAGGTATTTAAGGGATTTTCAGATTGTTTAGTGTAAGCCCAAACTATGTTTCAAGAAAATGAGTACAGGTTATAATTTCTTCAAGGCTAGGCTTTAGAAAGCTGACTGTGAACTGTTACATGTGCTGCTTGTCTCACATACTTTTACATTTACCTGGACAAAGAACTGGCTGTGTAAGACTTCTTGGTGCTGGCTATTTCCACCTTGAGGAAGCACTGTGTGCTCACAGATTGTGACTTATTGGATTTATCATCTTCTGCCTCAACTCCTGGGTCTCCAACACCCACTCCCTGTAAACATATCCCAATCTCATTTTACACATCAAATTCAGAAAATTGCCTCTATTCCAAACTTACCATTGGCGGGCAAAAAAACAATACTTGATATCCATATACATGTATATGCATGTTAGTCTTGAATTACAATTACATTTTTCTTCATAGATAAACCAGTATTTTGCAAATACATTACTGATAAATGGTTAACAGTCAGACAGCATTAGCATATGTTCATCATTTATTCAATAATTAAGGGCCCTCAAGAGATTCGAAATGCCTAATTTAAACAATATATTAAACATATATGTATGTAATGTTATGCAAAAAAGATCTTACCACAGGCTTCACTTCAGGGGCTCTGAAGAATTGATCAAACATTCCAAAGATGAGAGTGTTTGGAGCATACTTAATGCCTTTATCCTGCTGGAGCTAATATATAAAATAAGTAATATGTTTTACATATGAGATATACAGAAAGATGTATTTACCAGTTACACTGTTTTAACATGTTTGTTGTCATCTACCATCATTCAGAAATGGTCTGTATTAAACTAAGTATGTTTCAGTCTTTGAATGATACAATGCATAAATTACAAAATCTAGATTTTCTAGGTGGATTAGTTCATATTCCCTGATGAAAGGGTAAACATTACCTGGGGTGGATGGATAAGCATTACCTGAGGCAAATGGATATGCATTACCTGATGTAGATGGGTAAGCATTACCTGAGTTGAATAGATAAGCATTACCTCAGGTAGATGAGTTAGCATTGTCTGACTATGAGCAGGCAAGCATTACCTGTGGTGGATGAGTAAACAATACATGGGGTACATGGGTAAGCACTTTCTAATGATGGGTGGGAAGCATTATATGAGGTGAATGGGCAAACATTAATTAGATAGGTGAGTAAACATTACATTAGGTAAATGGGTAAACATTACCTGAGGATCAGTTGGTATGCTGTACCTGGGGTGGATCGGTAAACATTAGCTGGAGGTGGGTAGGAAGGCATTACCATCTTGGGGTGGATGAGTAAGCATTACTTGGGGATAGGTAAGTAATCATTACCTGGGGTGAATAGGTAAATATCACCTTGGGTGGATGGGTAAACATTAGTTAGCATTACCTGGGGTGTATGGGTAAAAATTACCTGATAATTGGCTGGTAATCATTACCTAGAATGGATGGGCAAGTTTTACCTCGAGATGGGTGGTTAAGCATTACATGGATAGGTAGGCATTTCCTTGTAGGTAGGTAAATATTAATAGAGGTGGATGGGTAAACATTACCTGGGTGTGTAAACATTACCTGGAGTGGATGAGTAGGTAAGCAGGTTAGCTTGAGTGGATGAGTAGGCAGGTTACTTGGGTAGATAGGAAAATATAACTTTGGTTGGATGGGTAAGCATTTCCTGGGGATGGGTAGACAAACTTGACCTGAGGTGGATGAGTAAGCATGTTACTAGGGGTGGATGAGGGGTGGATGAGGAAACATTACCTGGGGATGGGTAAGCTTTACCAGGATATGGTTGGGTAACCATTTCCTGGGGTGAATAGGTTGGCATTACCTTGTAGGCAGGTGAGAATTACCTACGGTGGATAGGTAATTTAACATTACCTGGGGTGGATGGGTAAGCATTTACTTAGGTGGACGGGTAAATATTACCTGGGGTGAATAAGTAAGCATTACTTGGGGTGGATAGGTGAATATTACCTGGGGTGGAAGGGTAAACATTGGTAAATATTACCTGGGGTGGATGGGTAAACATTACCTGGGATGGATAGGGAAGTGGGATGGATAAGATAGCATTACCTTGTGGGTGGGTAAGCATTACCTGGGGTGGAACATTAAGCATTACCCTGGGTGTATGGGTTAGCATCGTCTAATTGATGGGTAAACATTACCTTGTCTGCGAGATATTCCAGGGCGTTTAGCTCCACCATCCAGTCCAGGAGGAGGCGGGTACTTGTCTTGTTCTTTACCCAGACTCGTACCAGCAGAGCTGTTGGAGTTAAGTTTATAAATTAGGCATGAAAATTAGAAAATATGTCTATTTCCTTCTGAAACAGAATGTACAGGCAGAGAAATACATGTTATAAATCAGAGATGCCTCTTTAAGTACATGTACTAATTGGAATCATGTTAACATTACACAATGGACTTTGTGCAAATTGTCTAAATTCATTCCATTGTGAGTGAAAATCAGTTTTGGCTAGGAATTTCAAAATCAATGTTTATCATCTTTGATACATATCAAGTCATGAGGTGTAAAAAGAATTTGTCCATGTTTTAACTAAAATACATGTATCAATTAAGTTTTGAAAAATCTTCCTATGCTCTGTATAAAAAAATTAAATATCAACAAAGTAGAGTGTTTCCCGAGAGGAAAAGAACAATTCTATATTTATTTTGTAGATCTACAAAAAGATTTTGAGCTTTATAATTGTAAAGGATACATTGACTAGTGGTGTTAATTTTGTCCTCATATCTGCTAATATCGAAGCTCTGCCAGGAAGGATTCTATTGTGAATAAAAACAAAACAAACTCTGTATTATTCATATTATGTATTATGATGATTTTCAGCATAATAAAGCATTGGAATGCAATGACTTTATCCGATTAAAATAGAAAATATTTCAATGATCAACTAGTGTCCTACAGCACATGATTGCACCGGTACTTGTCAAAGACAAGCAATAATTCAAACTTCCTTGTTGCATAAAAATCTCAGATCTTGCTTAAAGCAATCAATGAAATATCAACACCAATTATATCACTTCATAGAAATTGGTAATTAAATATACAAGAGGCTAACAGGCATTAAGGGACATCTGAGTATAAAATAGCCCAACAAAGACTGAGGAATGGTTTCTGTATTTAATTATTGCAATACTTTCCAGTTCATTATGTAATTGATGTTGGCTTGCAAAAAAATTTGAAAAGAAGGATGCATCCAAAGATTGCAGATCTGAGCAGTATTCAGGGTATTATACAATTCTTGACACATGAGTAAAAGAAAAGGGTTCTTAGGTGGGAGAAGGGTTGTTATGACAACTTTTAGCATCATAAATTTGGTAGAGACTTAACATACACTCATTTTGTCTGCTAGACTTAAAGGAGCTAAGAACTGAAGAATTATACAAAAATAAATTACTGTTTACAAGGTTATTTTCCCCTTTCTTTACTTGCAAATGGTTTCGCCCAATCTTAAATTCATCTAGAAATACATATGTAATTGTGTTTAAAGAGAGATAATTTGAGACATAAGAATTCACCTACCGGTAGTCTTAAATTTGCCTGCTGACAATGTGGGTAAAAGGGGCAAAAATAAGATAAGGTGAATATTTCCCTGTGTACAGTAATGAATTTCAATATCATAATCAAAAGACCCCTACCAGAACATTGACCAAGGGGTCAATAATTTTACAATACAATTTTGTTAGCATCTTTTAAAGTTTTATGTACATCTTAACCATGCACTCATTTGGTCTGCTAGATGTCAAGAAAAAGAATTATTTTTGGAAAGAATAATTGAATTTTTACTAGTATATAATATAACCAATTACACCAGCTGCATGATAACACAAGAACATAATTCTCACAGAGAGATCCCATATTTCACAATTTTGGTTGAGACTTCCTTGCTTATCATAACTTATAATTTCCTTAGTTTGTCTGCTAGCAGATGCACAGGAATACCCAGGTAAAAAGAGATTTTTAGTTTAACAATTTTAACCAAAAACTTATTGCCCCTAAGGGTGGGGGATAAACATGTTTTTGTTTTCCCTGCCTTACACATGCTTCACACCAAATACGGTCAAGACTGGCTAAGGATTTTATGAGAAGAGGCTGAAAATACTCCAAAGTTTATGATTAACACATGACAACATATGAAAGTGGATATCATTATGTCATCCGAGTGTTCTAAGTGAACTATATCTGCAGGCCATAACAGAATCATGAAGGCAAATTGAGTTAGCTTCATGTACTCACCAGAGATGCTGTAATTCTTTCACTTTGGTAGAACTCTGAATACAAATCAAAGACCTAGTCAATATTTATTCAGACATGAACAACACAAAATATTGAATTATGATAGTATAGTTGTACGATACATTGTGGACATGATTAATTTTACTGCATTTCTATAAAATAAGATTTTAACCAAATTATATTTGTCAAATACAGTTGATTTAATTGGAATATATACGATACTGTGGAATCTGCAAAAAAATTATATTTGTAGGAACAAAGTTTCATGGACAGTCAATTGTTTTTAAAGGTTTGAGTGGATATATATAGATTTACTGACATCAAATAAAGACCAGGTCTCAGAATTTTTGAGAAAATTAATTTGTTGGCGAGTGCTATCAACAAAATCTCAGAAAATTACCGTAAGTCACCAGATACTTTTACCGTACTTGATTTAATAAAATAAAAACTTTGCGTTCCAAACTGGGTAATGAAAATACCAATAAATAAGGTATAGCTATCAGTTCTTATTGACCCTACCTTGGTATGCTATGCTAAATGTTGACTCAGTGTATATTACAGTACATGTATTGTAAATGGAAACTTTGAGAGTACTTGTTTTCATGTGCTGGATAACTGATATCATCTATATTTTATTTATATTTTTAATGATAAATTGTACTGTGGTATTGATCCCATAAAAGAAATTGTTAATCCATGTGATTATAATGCTACAAAATGTCTATGTATCTACTTGGATAAATGTTTTATGCAGAGAAAACAGTTCCAGGGACTATGAAGTATTGTATGAAACTGTTTTGCATGCTGTAGCCTTTATGTTATAATTTTCTTTTGTCTGTCATTTGATTTCATTTTGACTGTATGCCAACATGGTGATGTCAATAAACCATTGAACTGAATTGAATATTAGTATGATGTGACACAAGTCAGCAAGTCCTACACAAGTCAATGCTAAACGTCTCCATGCACGTGATACAATGACATCAACAGTTAACATATGACATTGTCAAATACTAGTACTTTATCATCACACAGTAGAAAAAAAGGACTGATTTTTATAATAGTCACATATGTGTTAGTACGTTCAATACCTTTGCTATCTCTGTCCTTGTGGAGACAGAAAAATGTCTCTAGATCGCTCAGTTCTTTTCCCGATTGAAATTGGCATTTCAAATTTCGTACAGCGACCAGCTTCAAATGGCGCAATCGCCTCTATGATAAGAAAAGGATGGTTGTTTATGAAAATGGACGATTAGCTAATTTTGGTCCGCTATAGTAATATTTATTGAACCAGTATATATTATATGAATAGGAAATAAACATATCTCTGTTTAATGCATTTCATATTATATAATCATTTACTCTCAATGTTATTTCTAATACACATGTACCACTTAATATTTATACAATGTAGTGACAGAATGCTAGAACATCTAAAAAGAAAATAAAGAAGAGCTGATGATTTTATATATGATTCTCAATAACCCTGCACTTTCCAGTATATGCAGTTTTGGAGTGCGTATAACCACAAAAATTGACAATGGACACTCAACAGTTTAGATACATGTATAATAGAATGATAATCATTTAACTGGCTCAATCATCAGAACCAACTCAGTTTTCCTGTATGTAAACTTTGTACCGAGTGTCAATTAGAAGGGGAAATATCTTGTTATGCAAGTCTCCTCAACATACAGCTGTTGGATTTTTTTTTCTGATTTTTGGTTAAACCCAAATGCAATATAAATCAAGAAGTTTGTTACAAGTATCAGTAATGAATGTAGGAATTTTTGTTACAAGTATCAGTAATGAATGTAGGAATTTTTGTTAATTATATTAATTATTAATATGTAAGAGTTATGTATCATAATCATTGATAAAGTACCCTCATTCGGTACCATTAGTTGATTCTGTGAGTTTGTGGTTCTGGAAGGGGACTACCTGACATACATACACAGGATCTCTGATGATTAGAGATGGTACATGTATATGATTTTAACTTGTAAATGTTGTGTGTTTTTTAGTTAGAAAACACATAAATTGGATAAAAATCATTTATCATTGCAAATCATGAGAGATTGCTTTAATCACATGTTATACAACGTCTTCTGTTGGAGTTCAATCTTTTGTATAAACATCATAATCATGAGCCGCAGAACTTATTTACTACAAGAAGTCAACAACTTTATGCATGAAAAAAGGTTCCAAGCACTTTAACAAAAAAACCATTTCATTTTTGAACATATTCTTATCAATTTATGAATAAAAATATAAAACAGCATTAAATGCTCCACATTAATTCAAAAATCTGCCCTTTTTAACTGTATTATTTTGTTACTTTTCCATTTTATTTCAATCATCTGACATTAATCAACAGTGCTCAGAGTTAGATAAAGAGCACCGTTACTTCTAACCAACAGCTTTTATACAACATACATTGGAGTAACCATGTTTTGCTGAATGAAACCGACGTAATGTTAAATTAAGACGTCACGTTTAGTAAGAAAATGTATGCCACTTTGATTTGAAACAGTAGCTGAAGTAAAAATCTTGAGTCAATATAAGATAACATCATATCTGAGAAAATCAGATGCAGATATTTATTTCCTTGCAAAAATTTAAGATTCCTCATATGAAAACCCATATCAGAGTGTACATGTCATCTATGGTAACTTATGTAAATATGTTACAATTACTTTGAAAAAAAAAAATCCATCTAATTTGACATGGTTTAATAAGATTACAAAAGACTATAGTAGTAGTTTTAATTTCTCCTCATGCTTTTAAAATTTAAACTTGCAAAGTCGTTGCCAGTTAACATCTTCCCTTCAAGCTGATTGTACAGAAGAAATGAATCAACAATACCATGTGCTTTCAATGCTTGTTTTGATCATGTTACAGACTATTTGACAGAGGTGTAAGCAAAGCTTGTGTAGCACGACTTTTTGAAAGTGAGAAAATACTCAGCATGAAAATTTAATGCATTCTCTTTCAAACAATGTAAGTTTTATTTAGAATTATAAATGGAAAACCATCTTTTGAAGACATTAAAATAAGGTGATGCTACATTTGCAAGATTCTTAATGAATTCAGTGATTGACGCAGGTTCCTAATGCTAGAGTATAGCTGTAATTGTTCAAAAATTAAAGTGGCAACAGGTTACATTGTTTTGAAATGTTATGAGGAGTAATGATGTAAACAAACCAAAGAAGCATACTTTTCATTTTTTTTCTCATGTATGTGAGGGTAAGGGGTGGTATGAAAATTAAATTTTCTTCATTGTTTTCAGATTTTTATAGATTTAAGGAATATTTTGTGTTTATCACTTTTAAAAAATTTCTGGGGAGTCAACTTGCCCAGGGTCCAAATTGGGATACTGTCCTGTGATCCCACTTAGAGTTCTATATTTGTATATAGATATCCTGGGTTTAACTTTTTCAATCTACTTATACTCTGTCCCGAGTTTTTGCTTCCACCACTTTTTGCTTGATATTTCAATAATAGTAAATACCTTTGTGCTCAAACTACGTTCATCCACCAATATAAAAAATGTCCAGATTATCTGTTTTGAAACGCCCCCTCTACCGCATCAGGTTTCAATACACATCCCGAAATTGAAAGTCTACGGAGATTTTGCATTGCAACAGCCATTAATAAGCCCGGATGATAACGTTAAAAAATTCCGCAATGTATTCCGAATGGAGAGAAGATGTAAACATTCCCCATTATAAATCTCCGTAAGGAATCTGTTTTCGTTTGAGTGGAAAGGGATAATTGTTCAATGAAGATATCTTGGATATATTCCCTTTTAACGATTTCAACTGTATTTCTTTCACAAGTATGTGTAATTTTATTAAAAATCATCAAAAAGCGATGGAAGCAATAACTTGGGACAAACTATAAGTATAGTAACCAATTATAGATGTATGTATCCATGAGCGCTGGAAGTTATTGTAAATATATATATTAAATACATTGTATGTGCATGCATAAAAATAGAAGGATAGGAACGCCAAAAATTCACTTAACCCGATTTTACCCCCAAAAGAGGGTCCTACTTTTATTATTATTATTTTTTTTATAAACTCCCCTTGCGTGTACTTGACGATAAATATATATAATTCTTGTAGGGTTGTTTAACTAAGAAATAAAATAATACGAAAATATATGTTACCTGTAAAATTGCAACATATGACTGGCATAATGTTTACATTATATAAATGCATAAGTACAGAGGTACAGATGTGTTAATATTCTGTACAAGCTGAAATCAATATTCAGCATCTCATAAATAAAAAAATCTAACCTGATAACTTGGAAGCTCAAAAACGTTTGATGTATTGACAAAATCCATTGCTTTCAATAAACCATAATTTATTATGTGTGTCAAAGTTCCTCATACTTTAAAGACAACTAGATTTATCTATCGATTTGCGAAGGAGGTGTCAAAGGGCCCACCATTTTCAACATCTCGTATCTGTTCACGTGACTTCCTATATGAAAAAATGCTTTTGCGGGTGGAAGGCGTTTTGTGCCTTATTTTTCCTCGGCATCAAAATGAGTGATAAAACACACACCAAAGTTTGGTTCCATGAAAATCATAAACATAACAGAAAGCTTTTATTTAATCTTGTTCTAGTTTTTTTACTAACGAGAATTGAGGTCACATGATGAAAACCAGTACTTCCGGTTGTCTGCTAAGTGGTGGTGAGTAAGATTATTTTTTTTGGGAGATTTTCTCCATTCTGATTTTGAGTTTATGGTATGCATTTTATTTCATTTTGTTTATGATTATGATTCATTATGTGCCCTATTGTTGGTTAAAGCAAATCATTCACTTGGATTGTACTATTCTAGATTCTCTTTTGAGAAGTGGACAGGCAGGCATAGCCTACAATGCCTGTCCACTTCTCAAAAGAGAATAGGATTGTACAACTTTAGTTGTTATTAGAGCCTATCTCAGTATCTGCCTATGTAATGCTCTCAAACTGTCCAATTGTGCAAGTACCAAGTGCATTAGAAAATTTATATACTTTCAAAAATACTTAACAATAAAAACACCATTTTCTTTTTATTTTAGATCATAATGGCAAATGTTCAAGGGGTTGATAAGATTCAAGACTCTCTTGGATATTTGGTTTTGACTGAGGAAGGTGCTGTAATAAGTGTAAGTATAAAAAATTGAAATGTTTAACTTATAATGTAATCTCGCGGGGACCTATGAGTCGTTACCCTAAAACGTGTGCCACATTAGGCGCTTGGTTAACTTGTTACACTTAATTTGAATAATAACATTTGTAACACGACTGGGGGTGATGATGTTAACAAATATGTATAACTCCACTTCAACCTCAGACGTCACAAAAATTACTTCGGTCCTGTGCAACCCGCAACACATGCGCCGGATTTGTGATCTTTATAGATCAATGAAGAATAACACCGTACTTTTGTATAACAAATTGTATTGTACACCAATATTACAGCAAGTAAGGCAGGAATAATGGAGAAGTGCTTCTACACATTTTCTCAACCTATATTTATACCATCGTCGGAAACCCACGGTCGGTCTCGCTTCTAAGAGAAGCGAGACCGACCGTGGGTTTCCGACGATGTATTTATACTAGATAACAGCCTAACATAGTTAGGCTCCTATTAGGCATCTATTCGGCTCCAAATAATAGGGCTTCTTGCTACCTAACAAGATTAGGCCACCATTAGGCGTTAGGCACCAAGCAATAGGGCCTGTGCACCTAACATTATTAGGCCTCTGCCTAAGACGACCAATGTCGTTAGGATGCCATTAGGCTACCTAGTGATTATATGACGACAAATAAAACAAAACATCTTTATTATGCATTAAAACTAACATAAACAAATAAAAAAAAACACTACACATACATATAAAGGACTTCTATTAATTTCTTTGTATGACTTAATTTACATTTATATTCATTATTTTTTTTCATTAAACTTGGACTAAAACTTGCAAGATTTGCGAGGAAACCAAATGGAACATGACCATAGGACTTCAACTAATTTAGGGCCTAGCTCCAACGATATTTAACAAGCTTATTTGGTGTATTAAGCACATGTAACTTTCTGAAGTATCTTTCTCTCTCTCGTTCTATAGTCTGTCCCAAGATATTTATGCAGCACATTTGGACGATTTTTAATAAAAATACACATACCTGTGAAAGAAGTGCAATTGAAATAGTTAAAAGGGATAATTTCCAAGATAATTTCATTGACACATTATTATCTTTCACTCAGAAAAAATCACAGGAACGAACATTCCCTACGTTGATTTATAATGGGGAATGATTACATCTTTTCTACACTTGGAATACATCGTGCAATTTTTCAACGTTATCAACTGGGCTTGCTGCAATACAAAATCCCCGTAGACATCACATTTTTTGGCATTGTACATGTATTAAAACCTGATAAGCTAACGGGCGTTTCGACTTAGAAATCTTGGAAATTTTTCATACTTTTAAAAGAAAATCGTTTGAACCTTGAGGTAATTACAAATGTATAAATATCAAGCAATTAAGCAAAATGTGAATCCAGGATATCTTGGGACAGAGTATACATATTATCTGACATAAGACATACCTGTTCTACGTACTATCTGACATAAGACTTACCCATTCTACCTAATATCAATGGGCATAAGAAATACACATTTTATGTATTATCCAACATCTCTCTCTCTCTCTCTCTCTCTCTCTCTCTCTAATCAGAAGTACATGTCAAATTAGAATGTAACATATACACTAATCTTTACATTTTTCAGTGTCTTTGCCTGTGGTAACACTACATATC
Source organism: Magallana gigas (assembly GCF_963853765.1). Lineage (NCBI taxonomy): Eukaryota > Metazoa > Mollusca > Bivalvia > Ostreida > Ostreidae > Magallana > Magallana gigas. The sequence continues at coordinate 10,275,433 of NC_088860.1, read as the reverse complement.
GATTTTGTACTATATAACCCATAACTTCAAATGTCGTATAATTGGGGCGCCAGGGGGGTTTGTTTATATTTAATCGTACAATGGTTTAAAATCATATAAGTAAAAGGAATCATTCTTTGAATGTTATGAGGTGATAATTTCAGTAGGGGAGTGATCAAATCTATCTTAAAGCCCTTCGGACTTTATTGGATTTGATCATGCCCCGACCGAAATTATCACCTCATAATACTCAAAGAATAATTCCTTATTCTTAAATGAAATGAAAATTCTAAAGGAACTATATATATTAGTTTATATTTTATAAGTATTAATGTTTTGATATATATATATAATGATTATTGCATTTTTAATATCGAGCAAAGAAATGATCAGTGTGATTATTTGTATACACTGCATTGTGATGCAATAAGCAAAAGGAGGTAAATGGTGTTAATTGGTCTAAGAAATAATTTTGATCGATAGTGCTATTTGTTGGAAACATCCTTTGGACACTGTGATCAGCTTATATTTTATAGGCGTAAAAATTGTAAACTGATTCCCATATATAAGTCAATAGGCCCAAAATATTGTTTATCTTATTACACCCCCACAATATATAGGAATCACTTTGTCTGTCTGTCCCTCTAAGCAAAATTTGTGTCTGGTCCGTATCTTTTATTGAGAAACATTGGAAGTTCTTACTTCACACAAACATTGCTTATGACCTGATGATGTGTCAGGAATTTGACCCAAGGTAATTTGGCAAAGTCAAGATCACTGGCAGGAAAAGTTCCAAATTTATGTCCAGTCCATAAGTATTTTTATGGAGAAACATTGGAATTTTTAACTTTACTCTAACATTGCTTATGACTTGAGGATGTGATCTTCACCTAGGGTCAGTTGTGCAAGTTCAAGGTCATTGTTTAAAATATGCTCAATTCCTGTCTGGGTCCTATCTTGTAATGGAAAATGATAAGAAGCTAAAATTTAACACAAAGGTTGCTTGTGACCTGTAAATATGTGTCTGACTTGAGCTGCGGTAATTTGTGCTAGTTCAATATCACTAACAAAAAGAAGCATCCCTTTTTTTTAAATAGAGAAATACTTCAGTTTTGATATTTTCTTAGCAGGTGTATCATTTATGAGCTTGATCACAGTAACTGTAGTTCTATTACCTGCCACCCGGAAACTCACATTTTAACAACTTGTTGCTGTTATATTTTATACACTACAATGAAACAAAAAAGCTCTTTTTTATTTTCAGTCAGGAGGTGATTTACAAAATGCGGAGGCATTGGCTGACAGATTGACCAAACTTGTTTATACAGCAAGTAGGATACCTGTGTCACCAGACAGGAGAGAAACATTTCACAAAATCTCAGGTTAGTGTTAAGATTTTGGCTGGCATGTTGGTAGGTAGACTAAGGGTTGTCCAATCAATGTCTTTTGGACCCTTTCCTGTTTGGTACATGAATACCCAATAAACAGATGATGACCTTATTGATTTTGAACCCACAAGATCAAAGGTCAAACTACTCTGGACATTAATTTGTAGACTTTTGTCCAATCAATATATCAATGAGTTATTTTTATCAAATAAACACATCATTCTATACTTAATTTTGGATATCATATATAATCACCTATCAAGGAGACAGGTACAAATTTGGTACATACTGGTAGATACCACCTGGAGAGCAAACAACTTTTGTTGATTTTGAGGTCATAGGGTCAAAGGTGAAGATTCAGTCTACTTGGAGATTGACTGGTAGACTATGCGTTGTCAAATCAGTTCTTTAGAGCAATTTGCTAGATAGACATCAAACTTATTACAGAGGCACTCCTTAAGAAGTAGATGATTCCTAAGACCACTTAAGCCATAGATATCACCCATTTATCATCTTTTAACTACCAGTAGTCTAAACATTTAGTTGACAGACATCAAACATGGTTCCCTGGTAACCTTAAGAATTGAGGACAACTATTATTTTTGAGGATACAGGCAAACTACACCCATCTTGACATGGACATCTGTCTGTGTAATATCTTCAGAATCCTTTGCTTGTTGGATCAGTGCCTTGTAAAAATGTTAATACATGTCAATTTTGCCACATTAAAAATTAAAGATTTTTTTTCTTCATTTTATTGAATTGATAAATTATCATCAAATTTATAGGCATTGAATGTTAATTGTTTGCTTAATATTGGTCTCATGCATGATATATCATAAAGTTTTAATTTTGAATTTCAGTGATATGGGAACAGTTTATGTATGTTATCACAGTGTCAAACCATAGGATATATGTCTGCAAGAGACCATATAATCCTCAAGACCCAGCTGTGGCTTAAAGACACAGAAAGACTCTTGTGCATTAAATAAACTAATGATTTACATAATCAGAGGAATGAATAGAGCATTGTCTCTGTCTCGACTGGTTTGTGGTAATCATACGGGGATCTTTTGTATACTTCTGTTGTGTCCAGATGTGAACACATACTTGTGCTGGGACACAAGGTACACAGACAATTCCAGCAAACCAACCGTTAATTATATATATTTCATTTAATACTTTTTAAAATGTTTTTCGAAGTTTATTGAGTTATGTCTAACTTTTACCTTTTTAATCTCTACCACAGTTCTTTAATTGATTCGTTTCCAAATTAAAAAAAAACGGGTATGTAAATTATTAGGGATAGTATGTTATCCCAAGGTTTATGAGTTTTGCCAATCTACTCACTGGTAATCTAGCTGCTAAATTGTCAAAATTTCCATCAGTGTACATGTTCCTATTTAGTTGTTACATATGACTATTGTTTTGTTTCATGCAGTTTATTAGGTTTATCTAAAACTAGTATATTTATTCATTGGCCAATTATTACATATAATCAATTGTTCAACATTTTTCAATCAACTATTCTAATCATATTATCCATTGCATGATCATTGAATGAAGAAGACAGAGTTTTTCCTCCTGGAAAATTTCTGGTTCTTGATCAGTTGATAGTTATAATTACTGATGAAAGAATATGAAATAAAACAACTCCAATTTACGTACCAGTGTGTCTTTTTTATTGATGGATAACAATAGAATTCTGAACAATCCAAAGTTAACGGTCATTACACTCTTTACATCTCCATAATGCTAAGGCTCTCATATTAATGTGCAAGTGTGAGGAACATTACAATAAGCCTTAACATTGTGAAGCTGTACTGTTGGATATGAAATGTTGTACATAACTCGTAACGTCTGTGTAAATATTAATTAAATATCTGCAAGTTTATATAGATTAAATGGATAAAATTTAGGAAGAAACATACAAAACCTTAAATATTGTACCAGTAAATGCCAATAATATTTTGCTTGTTCAGAGATTAAACCTGAGATATTAACTAAGGAAGTGAAACAAATAATAAGAAAACGCCACGGTGCTCTCTTAATATAGAACGCTTGAGATTCAGAGAATCTATAGATATAGAAACACTTGATATGACAAGATATTGAAGTTTCCTGAGAGAGAGAAAGTTTTGTAAGCATTCCATTGCTACACAAGTCAAAAATGAGATGCATTCTCTGTTATGTAATTAACCAAATAAATCTCATACATAGAGTACTGGCTGTCCCCTTATCTTCAAATATTGCACTGAATACAAAAAGTATGACTACATAATTTTTCAAAAAAAAAAAGAGGGAAACAAAAAAATTTGCATTTTTCATGATGCAGATGAATTTGACATCATTCAATATTCCTTTGGAAGTTTGTAAGCATATATCAGGAACATGTTTAGTAGGATCATTGAAAATTTGTAGATCTACACAAATTTGGGACCTAATGAATTCATCCCATTATAACAAGAATTGAAAAAAATCTACATTATGCATACCAGCATTACAAGTGCACATACAGTACATTTTTTTTAATAGAAAATTTGCAAGCAAGCACAAAATCCATCATTTTCAAATTGATACAATATTCAACCCTGCTAACAGAAGAAAGGAATTTACTGTTCTATTTTTTTTTTACTTACAATGCATCACTCTGCTAGCACAAATAGTTTTTGATACATGCATACACAAAAACAAATTAATGACCATGTATGGTAGTCGCTTAAATATCTGAAGATGTCCAAAACCACCTGGACTTAATAACAAGTAACAATAAAATAACATTGATTCTATATATAAAAAGAAACAGATATATTTTCAAAAATTCAAATAACTTATCATCATTAACTGGTGGAAAACATGAAATTGATAATTTTATATCAAAATTTCATCAACCTTTCTATCAACAACAATGCAATAATTAAGAACTGTTAGATTAATATCACAGTGTAAAATGATCTGTAATTTCGGCACTGCCATACAATAGCAACAGGACTTTGATTAAAGTGATTTTAAATTAATTTCTGGGCAAAATAATGCAAATAAAAACACCATTACTAAAAATAATCATATTGACAGGAATTTTAGCAAATGATGATTGACTAACTAAGATTGTTTTCAAGTACCTTGCCTGAATTAAGATATGGCACTATATAAGGAAAGAAAAAAAGAAATTTGGTCTGGATTAAATATGATTGATAGATGACCACTAAGCAATTGTTTTTGTAATGACTAATAAATAAAGGTGTATGGTCTGATAAAATGCATTATTGCCTGACCTCCTTAAAAATACTTTTGATATCTTTAATATTGATAAAAACTTTTTACATAACTATGAAAGTTGTTTTTAAAAATTATAAAAGGTCCATCATAGTAAACATTATTTAACTCTGCAAAGTCATAATAATATCAAATGATATGAAAATAATTTAAGAGTTTCTCATTTATTTAATGAATAGGGTAATCAGTTCAACCCAGTATTGTTCTGCCTGAATAAGACTTTGATTTGGATCATACAGCTTTAAGATTTTAACAAAAATCATAAAAAAAAGAGAAAGGTAAATAAACAGAATCCTCTCCTATTAAAATATTGAAATTCTTCATATGCAGGAGATGGTAGGTAACAAAATATTCTCAATTATGCTGAAACTTATGCATTTTAAAGAAAAGGGCCAAAAATATGGGCAGAAGGGTTTCAACAATTCAGAACCAATATGCAGTAATGCATCTTAAAAACTTGCATGTGTATTCCCCTTTACCAATTATTTTTGCTTGGAATCAATGTGCTGGTAAAAAAAAATGAAAACTGCAAAAAATTATTGTAGGAATGAGTGTATAAATGCCAATACTTGTTCTTATCTTAAATCATGATATGGTCATGTGAGAAGAAAATTGCAAAATGAAAGACATGGGACTAAATATTCTAAGGGAAATGGATGTTAAATAAATAAAAGTACTAGGTCAACATGAATAAACTATAAGCACATGCAATATAACAAAAAAAAATAACAAAAAATTGTAAGTAAAACTAATATTCTACATATAAAATAAAAAAAAGCAAGTACATGTATATGTTTTCCCTGGTCTTTTGAAAAATCTCTCTCGGGAAGACAGGAATTAGGTGGTAAAATACAAGCTAAAAATAAAATTACAAAACCCAAAAATCCAGCAAATGGCTCACTAACTCCTAAAAACCATGTCCTTCATTATTCTACAGTTGTGTCCTTCAGAAGACGCATGACGATAGCCTTCAGATCCTCAGCTCTTTTCTGACCAATGGCAAGAACTTCTTCGTGGGTGGTGTGGTTGGCAGTGTCGTAACTCAGGCAGCACATGTCAGTGATCAGAGAGAGGCCAAACACCCGCATCCCCATGTGTCGGGCCACAATGGCCTCAGCAACGGTGCTCATACCTAAAACGAAAGGATAGGAATTATGTCCCTTTATTTGTATTATTTAGTATTTGCAAACCAGATACTTGTCTAGATATTATTTGTGATAATGAGTTTTATTCAGGATTCTTAATATTAAATAGTGTAAATCTTTTAAGCAACATTGTCTTAGTAACTGACAAGTGCAACAAAAAGATCTTAAACTGACCCTAATAATGTGTTAACTCTATGTAATACTCAGTGTTAAAGTTAACCACATGGTTAAATGAACCTATTTCAAAAGTGTAAAAGGGTTTTTTGTCTTAAGGATCTGTTAACTTCAATCCTCTCTCAATACCTCACTTAAAACTTTACAAGGTCTTGACAAATACATAAATGAAGATGTTTGAGTATCCATGATGATAAATCGTAATTATTATGTTGACTGGCATTCAAGGCTGAATTTGTGGCAAGGAAACGAGGTCCAAACCTGACAGCAATAAAACAGTTGCCCACGTTTAAAGTTTACACTTCAGTCCAACAGTTCAACTGTTGCCTGTTAACCTTGTCAACAAGTTTTATTCTATGGTAGCTTTGCTGTGACAATTTCAGTCAATCCCAATTGACTTCAATTTTGCAAACACATGAATTAATTATTAAGATTTTTTACATCCAAAATTATAGATTCTCACCGACTGCATCACCCCCAAAGGCTTTCAGTAACCTTGACTCGGCCACTGTTTCAAACGTCGGTCCCCCGATCATGACATAGGTTCCTTCTCTCATGAGCTGACTCAGACCAAGGTCTTGGAAAACCTTTTTGCAGGTAGCTCGAAGCTCCGGATCATAAGTATCAACTGTGGCAAGAAAACGAGGTCCAAATCTGCAGAGATAAGATCAGTTCCTACAGAAATAGGAGAGTCGTAACTGTTGTCATTATATCAGACAGAAATTGGATGGGACCATGATGGAAGAAAATTCATGAAAATTCATGAATTTGTAACATATGATCGATAAGACTGAGTAATATCATGTAAGCTACAGAAACATTATAATTTGGGCTCTAAATGTAATGGTGCCTACAAAACAAAATCAATGAACTGCTACCTCTCATCATTGGCTCCGCGAAGAACACACTCGCCAGTTAAGCCAGGAAGATCTATGTGATCCCGAATAATCATCATGTCGCCAACATTAAAGTCTGGGTTGATGCCACCGGCTGCGTTTGTCAGGAATATAGTAGTTACCCCCAGAGCCTTCATTACTCGGATTGGAATTGTGGTCTGAGTTCAAAATCAATTCTTTGTTTAATGTTAATATACCAGTAGGTTTCCAATATTAATACATGTATTTCAATAATCAATAAAGCAGAAATAGCAAATATTCAGAGATACAAATAAAATTATGCATTATTAATCTCCTTAAATTCTTATATGTTTAGCATTATTTAATATAGTATTAATCTACAGTTAAAGCAATGGTTATTTCTAAAGAGCATGGAAAATAAAATATTTGGCACATAAAGAATAGATTCTTTGACATATCCCATGAAATGTTCATCAAGAGTTAATAGAGACATAAATCTACCAAACAATTAATGACACTCTTATTCCTAATGTGTTGGAAGTGACGTGTCAATCCTTTTAGTCTATAATGACAATACATTTAGTTCCCCATGGAATGGATTTGATCGGAGTGGAACAAGGAAATTTCTAGTTCTCAGGAACATAATACATTTATCAATCTGAGTCTTCAATCATGCAGTGCTTCACCTTCCACATAGGATAGCCTTCATAGCAGTGTAACCGTCCCCTCATTAGCACCACGGTTTTACCCTCCAGTATACCAAACACCAGCTTTCCCATATGTCCTGGAACTAGAAGAACAGAAGTCATATATTGCTATGTACAATGTATAACAAAAACTTTTTTAAAACTCCAACTTACTTTGTTATACTAAATTATTTATGGTAAAGTTATTTGCAAGCAAAGTGATTTTCTATACATGTACTTGCTCCTTCACTCATAATCACTATTCAAAGAAAAATAAAAGGAGAACCCTGAAGACAAACAATCCAGATGAATGAACAACCTTGGCCCTATACTTATATATGAGATAAAGAACTGTAGTCAACATTTAACCTTGAATTAACCTTGACCTACCTGTACTGACTGGGAAAGTCGGTATTTCGCTGTAAGGGAGAATCTCAGCATCCTGGACATCGTCTGCTAGACCACCTAAACCGGACCCACACACGATGCCGATCTTTGGACGGTGTTTCACACGACCCAAAATGTTCTGAGCTATGGAGTTGACCTCTTCAAAACTTGGTCTGTAAACCAAACAGGTGAAAAATCATTGGTAAAATATAGTAGGTACCCGATACGTGCCTACTTAAGACTTCTTGAAATCTTGTAATTGTCTTTTCACATTTCCTTAGTAGAGGGATAATGCAGTGACCTTGGATCAAACATACTGTTAAATCATCATTGTTTGTGGGAGACCAATGTTTATGGCTTTCACGGGTTACCCTTGCCCATGAATTTTACATCCCAACAAATTGTATTCAAGCATTTGATGAATATTTATTACACTAGCTGTTTTTTTGTCATAAAATGACTGATACATTCGGACCCATGTGGTCATGTATAAAGGAGAAAATCGATGTGTTTATTTGAACAGAAAAAATAATAACATTATTTAATACAATGAATCAAAAAATGACAGTAACAATATAAGATAAGTAATAAAGTAATACTGTAATGAACTTTTGAGTAGTCCCAAACTGTTAAGCAGTAATTGCTTTTTACTGTTTACATAGTCTGTCTATCACAGTCACATGTTAGACTTGTATATAGCAGGATAAAATGCTCC